>NW_015548232.1:166964-168558 GCF_001515605.1 Sinocyclocheilus anshuiensis | reverse complement strand
GGACTCTCCCACTCCCCCCTCCCAAATACACACACACACTGTCACTTTAATCAGTCTGAATAAGCTCTTTTGCACTACAAATCATTATATCTGGACTGTTGTTTAATTCACTGGTTTGCACTCTATCTGCCATGTGCCTTCTGCTGCTTTATATATATTTTTTTTATATTTTTTTACATTTTACCTTATTTGTATATTTGTATAGTTGTATTTTATATTTAAATCTGTATCTATCTGTATTTATGTTCTACTGTTAGTGTTATCTGTATGCACCAAGGGTCTGAGAGTAACGCAATTTCAATTCTCTGTGTGTATGTGCTGTACATGTGGAAGAATTGACAATAAAGCAGACTTGACTTGACTAGATCGAAGAAAAAAAAATGGCGTAGGAAAAGCATTTTCACTCAGAAACTGCCAGTAAATTTTGCAATTAATTACAAAGAGACATAAATGTTGAATTAAACATAATTCTGTAAGGACCACTATCGTCAAAGATGATTGACAATTAGTATACAGTTTGGATTGGCGCTATGGTTCTTTTCTGGGCAAGAACTCCCTGCGCATCCAAGCAGTCTAGCAATGATAAGAGCAGGGAGAGCAGCAATGGATGAGAGCAGGGAGAGCAGCGATAACCCCCCCAGGGTAAACAGAACAGAACCAACATAAATGTATTGCAAATATCATTAAGGTTCAATAATTTCATATAACATTTTAGACATTTAACACTGGTCTGATTCAAGGAGAACTGACAGAGGAGGAGCTGGGGATGTAGGAGGATAGCTAATTAGCTATTGAGCAATGCGAAAACTGCTGATAATACTGAGGGACCTTATATATGAGTGCTGTGATGTCGCATCCCTAGGTAGACTGATTTATTTACTATTTAGCTTAGAAAGACCATTTCAATTCATAGAACACAATCTGGCTAATTTGCAGACTGAATTAAACAAACAAACAAACAAACAAACAAACACATAAACAATTAAAAAAATAGCTTGTTTGTAAGTAAAACAAATAAAGATGTATTTATTTGAGAAGATTTAATTTATTAATTTTAATTTTAAACATAAACTCACTTAATTTTGATAATTATTTCAGAAAATATGACTTAATACCTTAAGTTATTTTGCTTAAAAGGTACTTAAATGTACTTCTTTTAAGAAGGTTTAAGTATTTGTATTATGAAACAAGTAAAATATTTTTCTTACATGTACATATTGTATAAAATGTATTTCTTATTGATACTTTGGGCTCACTGGGTCTCATTATGTCTCGCTTATGCTCACTATCCCTGTTTAGTCGTAGATTACTAATGTAAAATCCTGTTTTCAATTGCTAATAACAGTAAATATGTCGTTCTAATTTCAGGCTTAAAGGGGAGAGGCGAGACTAAAACTCTCGCAATGAGAGCAAATAGCTCCCGTAAAAGGGAGCTATTTGTGTTCCCGAAAGGGAACACATTTTTTACCGTCAAAAACAGCTCTTTTCAGAGCATGCAGATTTGTGGCATTTTCCTTTAAATGTTAATGAGCTCTGCTGCCCCCGCCCCTCTCTTCCGAGCTGCTCTCAGAGAGACTGTTTACTTTAGCCGCAT
>NW_015548232.1:157450-166544 GCF_001515605.1 Sinocyclocheilus anshuiensis | reverse complement strand
TATATATATATATATATATATATAATTATTATTATTATTTTTTTTTTTTTTTTTTACTAGCAATTTAAGTAAAAGTTGTTTCACTAAAGTAAATCCGTAAAAACATTTTTTTCCCCAGTGTGCATTAAAAATACACATCAAATGCAGCTCAACTCTTTTTTTTCATGCTTTCAGAAACCATTGAAATCATTATTCTTAGAGGTTTTTTTAATAAATATAAATGCAGCCAGAGAAAGAGAGGATATTTGAGTCCAAAAGAGAGAGACATTATACATAATGCATGTCAGAGCCGAACCCCTCAGAAGAGCTCATCCACACCTGAGTGTGAATATAACAGAGAAACAGTGAAGCTCTTACGCCTTCTTTCCACTGCAAAACTCTTCTTTCCTCTTTCTATAGTGTTTAACAGTAGAGGCTGTATTTGATTGATAAATGACTGCTGCTGGGAGACGATGGGCTGTGAAAACCTCCTCGGGCTGTTTGAGTCCAGCGCTGAACCCGTCAGCCCATAATCTTTACACTGTTATGATGGCTGAAATAAGCGCTGGGTTAACAGGGATACTGAGGTGGATGTATCGTGCTGACTGCAGATAATTCTGACCTGTATGTATACTTTATATGTGTAAGACAGCTTATAGTGCATGTATACAGTTTGTGAATCAGCTTTAGTACATAAAAGGGTGTTCACTGAGAAATGGGTGTTGAGATATACTCGTCTACTGCAAAGACACATTAAATTGATCAAAAGTGACAGTAAAGGCATTTATGATGTTTCAAAAGATTTGTATTTCAAATAAAAGTAGTTCTTTTGAGCTTTCTTTTCACCATTTTCCACAGAAATATGAAATAGCACAACTGTTTTCAACATTGATAGTAATCAGAAATGTTTATGGGCAGCAAATCAGCATATTAGAATGATTTCTGAAGGATCATGTGACACTGAAGACTGGGGTAATGATGCTGAAATTTCAGCTTTGCATCACAGAAATAAATGATATTTTACAATATATTAAAATAGAAAAACGTTATTTTAAATTACAATAATATTTCACAATATTACTGTTTTTACTGTATTTTTGATAAAATAAATTGTGTGGCAATATACATACATACTGTATATAAATAAATAAACTTTACTGTTTTAACACTTTCAAAGGGGGGATATACTCGCATTTCCACACCTTTGCATTTAAGTCTAAAATATATTAATATTGGAAATGTATTTTGCCCTTGAAGTACATTTTATTATATGTCTACAGTTTAAAATATTAATATTTCACCTACTGAAACCAATTACAACATGTTTGAAGACTCCTTTAAATATGTTTGACCATAAAAACAAACTACAGCCTATATAAGAAGAAACATGTATAGTAAAATGATATTATGTAAAATATTGCTAAAAAAGATTATGATACACTAATTTTATCATGAAACTGAGCTTTAAACAATGAACTTGTGTTCAGTGTTTTAGACTTAAGCAAATAAATAAGCAAGCAAGGAAATAAACAAACAAACAAATAAATAAATACATTATTTTCCAAAATCATTGACCTATAAGAAAACAGTATATTTTCTCTCCTTAGGCATGTTTATTATTATTATGAATATTTTCTGGCTCAGTCTGAATAACTGTTTCATGTGTATGTGAGTATCTGTTTACGAGAAAATTAATGTGTCCATTACTATATGCTGCATGTCTGTGAGTATTTGTATGTTTGTATGTGCACAGTTACACTGACTCTAATTTAATAGCTCCAAACTGCTACGTGGGATTCAAATGCCATCAGATAGTGTGTGTGTGTGTGTGTGTGTGTGTGTGTGTGTGTGTGTGTGTGTGTGTGTGTGTGTGTGTGTGTGTGGTGTGTGTGAGAGAGAGAGAGGTCAAGGATGTCTAAAGATTAAATTAATGTAGATGGGCAACACACTAAGTGGCATAGCATGTAGCTTGAAGGGATAGTTAACACACACACACACACACACACATACACACACACACACACACACACACACACACACAGACACACACACACACACACACACACACACACACACACACACACACACACACCTGTGGACTTTCTCTCTTTTGCAGTTGAGATGTGGAACTCATCATAGCTGTCAATCAATATCAAACACGCCCTTTAAAGGAGCAGGGGGCGCGTTCAGTATTAATCCAGGCTCCGCCCCTGACATTGACTCCTCCCTTGAGACTGAAATATTGATTGCAGTGAGAAACTGTGTGGAATAGATTTTCTGAGTGATACGGATGAGGAGAGGGAACATTATGCCTCCTGATTTCAGTAGGAAGTCAAGTGATTGCGCTCTCAGTGTCAGGAGGAGCTCAGGCTTTCTGCTTGCGTGTGTTGTTTGTGTCTAATTGTGTGAGTGCATGTGATTGTGTCCAGTTAATACCTGCGGATGTTCCTAGAAGACCCAGGAAGAGACCTGAAAGGATCAGATATCCTGGACAAAACACACAAAAAACATGTAAACACACGCACATACAGGTACCTGTTTACCATCACAAACACTCTAATCATCTTCTCTGCTGTGCTCAGAATATTGCATTTCTTACATTTGTCTTTCTAATCACAGTAGCAGCATCCGGTTGTTTTTCTTTCTTTTTCTCATTTGCTTTGTTAATTCAGTGTTTCAAAGGTTCTTTCCAAGGTTTCATCCTTGTCTTCAAAACAATGGTTTTTGCTTACTATAGCCTTTTTGTTGGCTCTGTTTTCCGTGAAGCTGCTTTGAAGCAGTATCTGTTGCAAAAAGAAGCATACAATAGCTGATTTGACTTAACAAACAGGTTTTAGGTGTTGTTGGTTCCCTTTCATGGGAACTTCGAACTGCGTCCTCTAGGGGTCGCTATGGGGAACGCCTCGTCGTGACCCGTGTCTGAAGCATACATTGAAAAAACACCAACTCGTTGGCCGGCGACAGCCATGACGTCACTACCGGTGCGACTATAGTATAAATAGGTGCCGGGAGCACACATCATTCTCTTCTTCGTCTTCATTGACTGTTTTGTTTGAAGCGTGCATTTCTGTGGTAAGAGCGATCTCTATTTATCTCATTATGGCGAGCACTAGGAAAGCATTTACACACACACACAGACACACACACACACACACACACACACACACACACACACACACACACACACCTGTGGACTTTCTCTCTTTTGCAGTTGAGATGTGGAACTCATCATAGCTGTCAATCAATATCAAACACGCCCTTTAAAGGAGCAGGGGGCGCGTTCAGTATTAATCCAGGCTCCGCCCCTGACATTGACTCCTCCCTTGAGACTGAAATATTGATTGCAGTGAGAAACTGTGTGGAATAGATTTTCTGAGTGATACGGATGAGGAGAGGGAACATTATGCCTCCTGATTTCAGTAGGAAGTCAAGTGATTGCGCTCTCAGTGTCAGGAGGAGCTCAGGCTTTCTGCTTGCGTGTGTTGTTTGTGTCTAATTGTGTGAGTGCATGTGATTGTGTCCAGTTAATACCTGCGGATGTTCCTAGAAGACCCAGGAAGAGACCTGAAAGGATCAGATATCCTGGACAAAACACACAAAAAACATGTAAACACACGCACATACAGGTACCTGTTTACCATCACAAACACTCTAATCATCTTCTCTGCTGTGCTCAGAATATTGCATTTCTTACATTTGTCTTTCTAATCACAGTAGCAGCATCCGGTTGTTTTTCTTTCTTTTTCTCATTTGCTTTGTTAATTCAGTGTTTCAAAGGTTCTTTCCAAGGTTTCATCCTTGTCTTCAAAACAATGGTTTTTGCTTACTATAGCCTTTTTGTTGGCTCTGTTTTCCGTGAAGCTGCTTTGAAGCAGTATCTGTTGCAAAAAGAAGCATACAATAGCTGATTTGACTTAACAAACAGGTTTTAGGTGTTGTTGGTTCCCTTTCATGGGAACTTCGAACTGCGTCCTCTAGGGGTCCAGGTTACTTATGTAACCATGGTTCCCTGAGTAGGGAACGAGACACTGCGTCCTCTAGGTTTCTTGCCATGCTGCGGACGCAAGCTTCAGACGAAGAAGTGAATGATGTGTGCTCCCGGCGCCTATTTATACTATAGTCGCACCGGTAGTGACGTCATGGCTGTCGCCGGCCAACGAGTTGGTGTTTTTTCAATGTATGCTTCAGACACGGGTCACGACGAGGCGTTCCCCATAGCGACCCCTAGAGGACGCAGTGTCTCGTTCACTACTCAGGGAACCATGGTTACATAAGTAACCTGAGACGTTTTTAGATAGGCTAGCATTTTCACAGCAAAAAATATATATATTTTTCTCAGTATTCTGTCGTGTTTTAGTAAAAATCGAAACTTTCTTAAATCAATATATATTTACTTGTGAAGCAAAGTTACTTAAGGTATTAAGTTTTAATTTCTGAAAATGCATCAAAATTAAGCGAGTTTCCTAAAACAACAACAACAACAACAACAACAACAACAACAACAATAAAATATGCCAGTGGGGTTTTTATTTAAGTTTTTATTTTCTAAACATTTATTTGAGAAGCAATATATGATAAGATATAAAGTCTTGTTTTTTGAAAAATCTCATTTGTGACTTTATTCTTAAAAAAAGAACAAATATCTGCCAATGGGACCCGGTGATTACAATTTGTTTTCCATTTGAATTACGTTTATTTTTTTGACCCCTCACTTAATTTCGATTTTTGATCATGATTTAAGACAGTTTAGATATTTGTACTGTAAAGTAAGTCAAAAATACAGAGTAAGATAATTTTGCGGTGTTGTATTTTAAACCAAACTGCACAGGTCTGCATTTCTGCAAACCCTGATATTTCCAGGTCAATAATCCTGACATTATTGATTTATTTGTTCAGCGCTCACTGAGCTTTTAAGTGTTTGTTTGACTATGAAGCATTTCACCTCTGAACCAAAGCACCTAGATATGTTTCCACACGCACACACTGGGCACTCTTTCTGATTAAAGTCCTTGGACTCAATTGCAAATGTTAACCATTCAGTTTTTATTTAGGAGTAAGTGTTTGAACTTGGTGGGATTTTGTGGTTGAGAATACAAAATAGGGTTGTATTTGATGGATAGATTTTCTGTCTGTTTTCACTACCCAAATAAATCCATCATTGAACTTCATATTGTCGCGTCCAGTTAAAATACAAGTCCATAATCCATGATAATGCTTCCTCCAGTGAAAAAGTTGTCTTGTCTGAATCAGGAGAGAAATAAGTACAGATCAAGCACTGTTTACAAGACAAAACAGTTCAAAACAGCCATGATGGTGGATTCTGATACGAGAGGACAACAGGGAACGGCCTTAATCACTGGAGGAAGCATTATTATGGATTATGGACTTATATTTTCGCCAGAAGCAAAGGTAGTTAAAACGCCTTATATTTGGTTTGAACTGTTCTGTAACAGTGTTGTAAATACAACTTAACCACTGATTTCTAGATGTGTCCTCTTTTGGAAGGCTAAACAAAGTAGTTTTGCTTTCACAATGAAACACACAGCGTCACACATGCTAGAGAACAGCGCGGCCGGCGGGCTTGTGGCAACCACATGTGACGACCCCGGGCTATCGTGATGTTTTTATCAGCTGTTTGGACTCTCATTCTGACGGCACCCATTCACTGCAAAGGATCTATTGGTGAGCAAGTGATGTAATGCTACATTTCTCCAAATCTGTTCCCATGAAGAAACAAACTCATCTACATCTTTGATAGTTTGAGGGTACATTTTGAGCAAATTAAAAAAAAAAATGTTTTGAGTGAATTTTAACATTCTTTTAACATAATAAAACCAGTTAATTTCAATGACAAAACACTTCAGAAGATGTTCAGAATGTGATTACCTCTTTTGCATACAATAAAAGTGACTGGTGGTGACTGTCAAGTAAGACTTTCAAGGAAAAGCTTCTTTTTTTTTTTTTCAGTTTAATTGTGTGGAAAAGAGCAGCTCATACATTCTTCGCTGCATCTCCTTTTGTGTTCCACAGAAGAAAGAAAGTCATACGGATGACGGATAAATGTTCATCAGGCATATACTTGTGTCTGTAGTGTTTCAATCCACACAATGTATTGTGTCTATGTAGTGTTTCAAGCTCTCATTTGATTTTGAGGTTAAAACTCTGCTCCCACTTGTTGCTGAAGTTGCGCGTCTCAGTTTCAAGAAGCCCTTTCCTTCACCAGATGCGGAGCACGAGCTCTCCCGATGTCTGACGAAGGCGAGGGGCTCCGTGCCTCCTCTTCCTCCCCCTCCCCGCCCTCCTCCTCCTCTTCTCCCGCTCCTGCCGGTCAGACTCGTCTCCCTCAGCCGCCGAGACCCCTGAAGCGGTGTGCATCTGCGCCACTTCCACGCACCGACTCGCGACCCAGAGACGCGTTTCCCAGCGATCCGCTGGACTTGATCGGGCGCTCGCCGGCGCGTCTAGGGCGATGCTGCGCCGCGTCTCCGGTGCGCGACGGTCTCCAGAACCGCGGACAGCGGCGGCGCTCGCCACACAGAGCCGATCATGAGACGTGCAGCCCGGAGGAGTTGATCGAGACCCCGCACAGCTGCGCTCCACCGGACACGTGAGTCCAACCTTCAGATCTTATAACGAGATCACTGTGAAGTGTGAAATGTTTGTCAGGTAGCCCTAAAATTGTGCTTCATGTGGTAACGTAACCTATCATTCCGTTAACTGGTTTATTCAAGTCAAAATTTAGTATGACCGAATCAATATCCAAACTTCCAAAGTCATTTTTAAGGATCGAATGAGGTAAAAATGGGTCTTTAGTGTAAGAACAGCCTATTTTTACCTTTACAGTGAATATAGCCTAGATTTATATAGGTTTAGCTATTCTGTAATTTGCGCTTCTGTCTTTATTTATTTATTAGGCAATTTTTTATTAGCCTATTAATCATTTAGTTTTTAATTCAAGTTATCCTAATTTAATTATAATAAATTGTTGTCTGTTAATTTATAATGTCTCTTTAACGTTATTAATGCATTTAAAAATAATTTTAAGTTACTTTTTGAGGTTTTGGTCATTAGCACCTCAGTTTTTATCGTGTGAGTGGCGTTTTGAAGCACACGGTGTGGCGCGCGTTTTATTTTTAATTTAAGTTTTATTTTTTGAAAGTAGTAGGCCTAACTATTATCTGACTGATCATTTTGTTAGAATTAGTGGTCTGATTTTTAAGGTATTATGACAGAAGTTAGAGTTTCTTGATCGACGTTCTCCATTGTGATGCGCATGCGCTGATCACTTTTCCTCCAGAGCCGTCGAGTTGGTGCGAGAAACAGGCCCGACTCACCACGATAAGTCTTTAAATATTGATGTCTGACAGCTTGCTATTTATTATAGTGATCTTTAGCTGATAATTGCCTGGAAGTGTGTGCAAAGTTGAAAGAAACAGAGGCATGAGAAAAGTGTTTGTAGTGTTGGTTCTGGTTTCAAGACGCTGCCTGCATGCAGCCTGAGGTGAAAACAATAATAACCTGCCAAAATATTCTAGACAAGCTGTCTGTGTCATCACCCGATCCGCTCCGCTCCAGTGGTAATGATACTGCAGGCAGAATCAGATCTTCATTAATCTCCACGTCAATCTCCAGATGAGACTTGACTTGAACATGGCTGGAGCTACAGTATTTTCCAAAAGCATTTTCAGGGTTCACACAAATATGGAGATTCTGTCAGCATCTGCTCACCTTTATGTCCGTCTGAAGCTGTCAATATCTTCCTTGAAACACAAAAGAAGAAACTGATGAATGTTTATTCTGTTTTTTCCTCATACATTTCAACAGCAACTGTGAGTTTTATGCTCCTAAAAGTACCATAACAGTATAGTTTATGCGACTTGTTTGCAATGTTCAAAGTCTTCTGAAGCAATACAAATGCTTTGTGTGAGAAACAGACCAAAATTTTAGTCTTTTTTTTTGTCATTTTTGGAGCTTGACAGTCACTGGTCACCATGTACTTTCATTAAATAAAAAAGATTTGTGTGTACATCAGGATATCTTATTTTGTGTTTCATGGAAGGTAGAAAATTATATGGGTTTGAAGCAACAAGAGGGTGTTTTTTTGTTTGTTTGTTTGTTTTGGGGTGAATTACTATTTATGTAGACTTTATATCCAACATGGAAGTAAATCATGTGAGCAAATATAATATAAAAATATAAAATATATAAAAAAATTAAATAAAAAAATTAAATGAATAAATAAATAATCAGTAATTTAATAAATAGTGAGTTTGGGAGAACAATGGCAGACTGAATATTTTTTTATTCTGCTAAAAATAGTGAACAAATATAAATCAATTAATGAATAAATAATAATTAAAAGTAGAAATTAATAATAATATAAATTATAATATTTATTATTTTATATAGTAAAATATAAATAATATACATTATTATTATTATTATTAGTAGTAGTAGTAGTAGTAGTAGTAGTAGTAGTAGTAGTATATGAGAAGTAAATAACATAGGAAGGCTAAAAATGAAAGTATTTTCCTCACTTTTGTTTATTCAGACACAGAGTGTTACAAAATGTCTTAAAATACAGTTCATAACACTCACACTATTTTATGTGAAACTTAGCCAGGAGAAGATCATGCAGTTTTCTTTTATAAATGCTCACTCATTTATAATAATTGCTCCGCCCCACGTTTCAGATTGGCTTGAATAAGCCACGCCCAACTACAAACCCATTCTGATCAATAAAACCATGATGGAAGAAAATTACAGAAGGGTATTGCTAAAAATAGTTCAGTCTATCACAAAATGGACTATATAATCAGATATTTATGTATGTTTGTGTGGTATTTTTGTGCTTATAGTACTGCAAATTTAGATTAGCAAGTCAAATTCAAAAAAATTAGATTTTTTGTGAGCATGGCCTCTCGTGTGCTTCACATGAGAAGTGCACTATGTAGGGTGACATACTAGTTAGGATGCTGCATCAGAATGTAGCTTCTTATGGGTTTTTGTGTGTTTGTGTTGTATAGTAAATAGGATCTGGTCACCTCAAGTGTATTTTGGGGAATTATGGGGAAGTCGTGGCCTAATGGTTAGAGAGTCGGACTCTTAACCCAAA
>NW_015548232.1:143227-157366 GCF_001515605.1 Sinocyclocheilus anshuiensis | reverse complement strand
TATATATATATATATATATATATATATACATATATAAGAATATTTCAATAATTTAATTTCAATAGTTTGCATGTTCACAGTCCACATGACATTCAAGCAAATAGTTAAAATATTAAATTTTTAACATTTATTAATATTAAAATATTAAAACATTGAACGTTTTCACTTATGTTTTATGAACCCTATCAACTTGAATAATAATCCTCTACTACTAATAATAATCTTCATCATCATCATTTTAGCTTAAAATAAAATAAGTTTTAACAAAAGTCACAAAATCACAGAAGTATACTACTGTT
Source organism: Sinocyclocheilus anshuiensis (assembly GCF_001515605.1). Classification (NCBI taxonomy): domain Eukaryota; kingdom Metazoa; phylum Chordata; class Actinopteri; order Cypriniformes; family Cyprinidae; genus Sinocyclocheilus; species Sinocyclocheilus anshuiensis. Next base: position 157,067 of record NW_015548232.1, on the reverse strand, counting down.
GTAAATCACAACTGCACTGTAAAATAAAAGTGAGCATTTGATAACCGGGTGTGTGTTCACGGTGTGTGTGTGTGTTCACTGCTGTGTGTGTGCACTTTGGATGGGATAAATGCAGAGCACTAATTCCGAGTATGGGTCACCATACTTGGCCACATGTCACGTCATGTTTTTTTTTTTTTTAGAATTGTTATATACTATTGTAATTTAATTTTGTATTTATTAATTTTTAATATTTCAGTTTTCATTTTAAATTTAGTTAAATTTTGATTCACTTTGTTATGTGCTTTTGTCATTTGATTGTTAGGGTGCTTGATAGGTGTTTTCTTCTTGTCTGGAATAAAAAAACAGTAACTTCCTAGTCGGCTTCCTGTTCCTCATTTTTCCGTTCATTTTTCTCCCAGTTTAAAATATCAACAGAAGCTCCGTCATTTCAAAGTATTTGTAAAGAGGGTCATCACTTCTTTTATCTCGCTCTTTCCGCTCTGTTTCATCTGTCTCACTCCTCTGGCTTGTAGTCTTCGCTCTCATTGTGATTCCAGCTGCTCCTTTCATTCTTTGTGCTGATGAGGAGCAAAAAAAATCAATTTCTATGCTGATGCTGGTACAAGAGAGAGATGAGAGGTGATCTGCAGTACAGTAGGATGAAAGGATAGACCAAGTTTGCATATTATTCCTTCTCCGTGCGAGTGTGTGTCCATCAGCTCCATATGTTCTCCATATGGATGAACTCATAATTCATTCCCTGTTTAAACTTCACTCATGTTAATCTTAAACTGCCAGATCAAACTCAAGCATATCATATAGTCATTAAAATGACTGGGTGTCATTTTTCTGGATGTTAAATATTTCCTCCTGTGCCAGTTTGATGTTCACTGTAAGTCGTTTGGTTTGACTCCTTAAAGATACTTTCAGTGATCTGTTTGTTTGCAGCCAACATGTCAGTGGAGTGAGTTTGGACCTGTTAGACTGAATCAGTTTTTATTCTGCTACAAATTAACATTCTGGAAACAAGAATAAATTGCAGAAATTAAGTATGCAAATAAATAATATGCAAATCATTTCACCAGTGCATAATGCAGGGCATCCCAAACTTCATCATCATTTTAGCTTAAAATAAAATAAGTTTTAACAAAAGTCACAAAATCACAGAAGTATACTACTGTTGTAAATCACAACTGCACTGTAAAATAAAAGTGAGCATTTGATAATAATTATAATAATTTTATTTTACAAGTTACAATACTAATATTTGTCTGAAATTCTTCACTTTCAAACGATCAAAAGCTAATGTTTCAAATCCTTACATTTTTTTTTCATGTTATACAGTTCTTTAATTAATCTCAGCCTTTGATTTGATAATCCCACTTACCTATATCGCATTTGTTTCTTTAAATTTTAAATTTGATATAATTAATTATTAGCTTTTCATTAGCTTACAAACCCCCGTTTGGGAAATTCTGGCATAATGCATAGCATCATATCTGTGTAGAAAGACCTACTGTACACTCTTAAAAATAAAGGTTCTTCACAGCAATGCCATAGAAGAACCATTTTTGGTTCCACAAAGAACCATTCAGTCAAAGGTAAAGAACCATCTCTTTCTTAACTTTTTATAATCTGAAGAACCTTCTTTCACCACAAAGAACCTTTTGTAAAACAGAAAGGTTCTTTATGGAACCATTTAGACAAAAAGGTTCTTCTATGGCATCGTGAAGCACCTTTATTTTTAAGAGTGTATCTAGAGACCAGAATATCATATAGACTTGGAGTTGGGCTCTGGAGTCAGTAAATCACCACCTAGCAACCACCCAGAACACCCTAGCAACAAAGTGACACAAGGTGATTTTTTTTTTGACATTGGTTTATAGAATGAATCAAGTATTGCACGGACAACATAAAAGTTAAACAATGCTTACATTTTCCTCAGAAAAAGTACAAATCTAGTTATTTATGCAACTCCGTTTTGTGCTAGAGCTGGTGCCACAGATATCGGTCACATTTAATCAGACACAGACTTTATGCAAACACATGCAGTTTGCGCACCTGTAAGGGTGTGTGTGAGAGTGACAGACGTATCTGGAGGATCTTGATTACCTCACACACACACTGTGCGCGGTAGGGCTCTCTCTCTCTCTCTCTCTCTCTCTCTCTCTCTCTCTCTCTCTCTCTCTCTCCTTCATGTCCCTCAGGGAAGTCGCACTGTTTGAATGGCTTCCATTTTCAGCCGCTCTTGTGTGTGTTTGATGTGTCAGAGCGCTGTGCAATCTTCTTTCCGCTCTCTTTATCACGTCACTCTTTTATTGGTCTCTGAGGAGCAGAGTATCTGGTGACCGCTGGCCCACCTGACTGACTGAACATCACTGCAAAACTCTCACTTTTACTTTTTCTCAAGAAATTGTGGGTGGTTGCCAAACTGGTGCTAGAGTATTGCTAGTTAGTTTCCAAGGCGTTGCTAAGAGATTCTCAGGTGGTTGCAAGAGTGTTTGGGGTGGTCACTAGGGCGTTGCTGGGACACTCTTAGGCGGTTGTTAGAATGTTGCAAGGGCATTCTGGGTGGTTGCTAGGGTGTTGCTAGGTTATTCTTAGCTATTGTTAGAGTGTTGGGACCTTCTTAGGTGGTTGCTAGTGTGTTGCTAGGGCATTCTTAAGTGGTTGTTGGGATGTTGCTAGGGCATTCCTAAGTGATTGCTAGGGTGTTTAGGGTGGTTACTAGGGTGCTGCTGGGACACTCTTATGTGGTTGTTAGGGCATTCTCAGGTGGTTGCTAAGGTGTTGCTAGGGCATTCTTAAGTGGTTTTTAGAGTACTGCTAGGGCATTCTTAAGTGGTTGTTAGGGGGTTGCTAGGGCATTCTTAGGTGGTGGTTAGAGTGTTGCTAGGGCATTCTTAAGTGATGGTTAGGGTGTTGCAAGGGCATTCTTAAGTGGATGTTAGGGTGTTGCTAGGGCATTCTTAAGTGGTGGTTAGGGTGTTGCTAAGGTATTCTTAGGTGATTGCTAGGGTGTTGCTAGGGCATTCTCAGGTAGTTGCTAGGGTGTCCAGAGTGGATCCCAGGACGTTGCTAGAGCAATCCTAAGTGATTGCTAGGGTGTTCGGGGTGGTTACTAGGGCATTGCTGGGACACTCTTAGGTTGCTAGGGCATTCTTAAGTGGTTGTTAGAGTGTTGCTAGGGCATTCTTAAGTGGTTGTTAGGGTGTTGCTAGGGCATTCTTAGGTGGTGGTTAGAGTGTTGCTAGGGCATTCTTAAGTGGTGGTTAAGGTGTTGCAAGGGCATTCTTAAGTGGTTGTTAGGATGTTGCTAGGGCATTCCTAAGTGATTGCTAGGGTGTTCAGGGTGGTTACTAGGGTGCTGCTGGGACACTCTTATGTGGTGGTTAGGGCATTCTCAGGTGGTTGCTAAGGTGTTGCTAAGGCATTCTTAAGTGGTTGTTAGAGTGTTGCTAGGGCATTCTTAAGTGGTGGTTAGGGTGTTGCTAAGGCATTCTTAGGTGGTTGCTAGGGTGTTGCTAGGGCATTCTCAGGTAGTTGCTAGGGTGTCCAGAGTGGATCCCAGGACGTTGCTAGGGCATTCCTACGTGATTGCTAGGGTGTTCGGGGTGGTTACTAGGGCGTTGCTTGAACACTCTTAGGTGGTTGTTAGAGTATTGCTAGGGCATTCTTAAGTGGTTATTTGACTTGCTAGGGCATTCTTAAGTGGTTGTTAGGGTGTTGCTAGGGCATTCCTAAGTGATTGCTAGGGTGTTCAGGGCAGCTACTAGGGCGTTGCTGGGACACACTTTGGTGGTTGTTAGAGTGTTGCTAGGGCATTCTTAGGTGATTTTAGGGTGTTCAGGGTGGTTGCCAGAATGTTGCAAGAGAATTCCTACTGTAAGTGGTTGCTAGAGTATTCAGGGTGGTTGCAAGGACATTATTCTTAAATGGTTGCTAAGGTGGTCGGAGTGGTTGCTAGGTGTGTTCTTCCTCTCTGGTCTTCAGTAGTCCTGCATCCTCATGTCTCTGTGATCTTCTGGTCTGTAAATGTGTCTTAGGTCTTTCAATGTTAGTCTATAGGATCACCTGTTTTCTGCTCCAGCAGGTGAAAATGGTGCATCTGATCACTTAGTGAAGCACCAGCACACTCTCCTCAACATCACATGATGCACACACTGGACTTTCATACTTAGTGTTAGAGGTCTGATCACATCATAAACATAAATATGAGCAACAGCAATAGTTATGCTTGACTTAACAAACACCACTAATTAAACAACATATGCTGCATTGGTGGGTCTAGCCGGAAAACTTTGGATTCTCTCTCTGGGGTTGTTTGTGTGTGTGTAAAAGCTGAGAGTGTTTTTGTTTTATAGCAGATTGTGACTCTCGTGATTTGCTGCAGTATGAAATATCTCGCTCACAGAGAGTTTGACAGCATTTGGAAATTAAATGTTCAAAGCAGCACAGCATGTACCAGATGACATAATGATCTGCTCACTGCACATGTATGTTTCATGTGTGCGTGAGTGCATCTATGTTTCTATGCTGTATAACCAGTTTGTGAGTGTAAAACTAGTTGCTTCTGAGTACATTTTCTCCTGAAGCATATGTGTGCAATTTTAAACAAGACTGTGATCAAGAGGGCTAAAATTGATATGATTTTACAAACAAATTTGCATCCTACAATCATGTCATTTTTAAAGTGTGATATATTCACCCTCTTGTGCTTTATGATGGAAAATCAGACTATCACACAGACTCTTATCTGGAAATGACAAAAATTGAAATGTGTGTGTTGAAATTATGGCAATTTCTTAGCTTTTGCTCCTACTGTTGAACACCACGTGTCTGTCTGTGTGAGATCCATTGAAAGCGCTGCCCCCCGAGCTGATCTCTGATGTCATTGATTATTGGGCCAATCAGAGGTCAGACAGTCTCATGTGGCGTGAAAGGCCAATTTAGCAACTTCTAAAAGGAGAGCTGTGATTGGCCATTTTAGACTGTCAGTCTATTGACAAAAAGTTATGGACTGAATCTCGTGCTGTGCAGTGAGCAGAACAGATTAGACTAGTTGAATTAAACACACTCATTTAAGCTATTTAGCAGCAACCTTTTACAGCTAGTTTGTGACATTTTCTTGATGTTGTTAAAATCAATGTTATTTTAGTATCATTATGAACATAGTATTTATTAATATTTTGAGGTTTTAGTAATTGCTTTAAATATTATTGTTATTATTATTATTATTGTCTATATAGTATTTTTTTAGTTTTATTTCAGTTTTAGTTTTAGTAATTTTAATACTTCAACTTAAACTAAATGAAAATTAGAAATTTTACCTTGGGAATGAACTGAAATATTTTTTATGCTCTGTTTTACTTCTGTTAAAGGGATAGTTCACCCAAAAATTAAACTTCTGTGATTTAATTACTCACACTCATGTCGTTGCAAACCCGTAAGACCTTCGTTCATCTTCGGAACACAAATTAAGATATTTTTGATGAAATCGGAGAGCTTTCTGACCCTCCCATAGACTGCAACGCAACTGACAGGCCCAGAAAGGTATTAAAGACATCGTTAAAATAGTCCATGTTATGAAGCTAAGAGAATACTATACATCACATGTGGGTTGCGAAAACCATTTCATGATTGATTTTTGGTTTTCTCTCAGGTCAGAGGTCATGCATCGCAGGCACACCACCCTGCGAGAGAAGGGCCGTCGGCAGGCCATCCGAGGCCCTGCCTACATGTTCAACGAACGCGGCACCAGCCTCACAGCGGAGGAGGAGCGTTTCCTTGATGCAGCAGAGTACGGTAACATTCCCGTCGTCCGCAAAATGCTGGATGAGTCCAAAACGCTTAACTTCAACTGCGTGGACTACATGGGGCAAAACACGCTGCAGTTAGCAGTCGGCAACGAGCACCTGGAGGTTACAGAGCTCTTGCTAAAGAAGGACGGGATGGCACGCATTGGCGACGCGCTTCTTTTGGCGATCAGCAAAGGTTACGTGCGAATCGTGGAGGCCATTTTGGCTCATCCGGCATTCGCAGGCGGCTTGAGACTGACTTTGAGCCCGCTGGAGCAGGAACTGAGGGATGATGACTTTTATGCTTACGATGAGGACGGGACGCGGTTTTCGCATGACGTGACGCCGGTGATTCTGGCCGCGCACTGTCAGGAGTACGAGATCGTACACATCCTGCTGATGAAGGGCGCCAGGATCGAGCGGCCACATGACTACTTCTGCAAGTGCTGCGAGTGCACAGAGAAACAGAGACGCGACTCATTCAGTCACTCCAGATCACGCATGAATGCGTACAAAGGGCTCGCTAGCGCCGCCTACCTTTCACTGTCCAGTGAAGATCCCGTACTGACTGCACTAGAGCTCAGCAATGAACTCGCACGACTTGCCAACATAGAGACGGAGTTTAAGGTAAGAAACAAACAAAAATGTGTCATATATTGAAGTAAAAATTTAGCGTTCTTTTAACAATACACATTGACCGGGACGCTGAAATATTTTACATTTTGTAACAATAGAAGCAGTCAAGCAGTTAATATTTGTTATATAGTACATATTGCCATACACATATATGCTGCATTTATGCAGATACAGTTGGACATACTTGTATATCTAATTCATATAAAAAGCTGGGTGATAACATAGTTACATTTTACAACAAATTAATAAAAATCAGGGACACTACAAAAAATATTTTCTTAAGTAGTATTTTTGTCTTATACAGTATATAAAAATTCTTAAATCAAGATACATTTACTTGAGAATCAAAATGACATAAGATATTATGAAAAATGTATCAGAAAGAATTGAGTTTATGCTTAAAAAAAATCTGTAAGTGGGTTTAGAAAAATAAACTTAATTCAAAGGGAAAACATGATTATTTTTCTGACCCCATTGGCAGATATTTTTATTCTTGTTTTAAGTTTTTTTTAATGTATTTTAATGTAAAGTAAATGTATCTTGATTTAATTTGATGTGATTTAATCTGATTTTTTTTCTTATTTGTAATTGCTGTTAGTGATTCTGTGCTACTCTTGGAAGCAATAACCTCCACACAGGGTTTCCTGTAATTGTGCATCAGACCTGCACATGGTCGGGAGGAATTTAGCACCAAAGTGGTTTAATTTTAGCGGTTTTCTTGATATATCTGGTGTGAATTGCTCTCTTAAGGTGATATCACAGCATCTCAGCGGGTTTGAGGTCAGGACTCTGATTGCTTCACTCCAGAAGGTCTGTTTTCTTTTGTTAAAGGGCTCATATGATGCTATTTTCAAAGATCATTATTTTGTGTATCGGGTGTGATAGAATATGTTAGCATGCTCAGGGGCGGACTTACCCATTAGGCAAAGACCACCTTGGGCCCCCAAAAGTCAAGGGCCCCCTAAAATGCTTTTCATAGGAGATGCACATTAAGCGCTGACACGCAAACAGTTGCTGATTACGGTGTTTATTACCACGACAACCGTCCGAGTTGAACGTGCTTTTTGTGTATCCTGCTTGAAGGAGATGAAAATATTATGCATCTGAAGCTGTAATTAAATATTGAGAAACAGTGTGTATTATATGTTTATAATTGTTTTGAATGCCGCTTACTCATTTATGAGAAGGAACCAAGTAGAGGACACATACGCTGATACTTTTTTGGTTGTTATAATCCTTAGGTGTTTAAATGTATAATTGCCTTTTCATTATTTTTTCAGTTTTATTTAAATTTGTAGTTAAAATAACTAAAAATAAATGTATTTTAAAGTTTAGAATTAGGCAGCCTTTGCACACAGGCTTACACTGGTAACTCATCAGTGGACTTTCCTCGTTAATATAGGCTATATTTTTTCACAGTTTTCTCATTCGCGTATACGTAGTTAATCGTTAGCATAAGCGCGGCTAACGCTAATATAATGAGCATTAGAATGAATTTTGTTCAAAATGATTTCTTTAACTATTTAATGCTCTTATAAATTTTATTACTGTAAAAAAACGGGAGGACATCCCTATTGTGCAGCAGCAAGCATCACAACAAAAAAGGAACCTCAAGGTTGATCTAGGAAAATGTGTGCAAATGTATAGGGCCCCATTCCTGTATTTTGCCTGGAGCCCCCAATTCACTAAATCCGCACCTGAGCATGCTTTAATGTTCAAAAAATGTTCAATTTTTCACATTCGGTACATTATTGTAGCTCCTCTATGCCCAGTCTAAAACGCATCAATTTCTACAAAGCCTCTCCTTCTGAATAGTTAGTGTGCTCTGATTGGTCAGCTGACCCAGTGCGTTGTGATTGGCCAAACATCTCAAGCGTGTGTTGGAAATGTAATGCCCCTTACCATAACCACAAACGTTTGCTTCCAAAGCAATTATAAAGACAGTTAATAATGTTGTCAGTTTTACCATATCAAGCCTGAGTCAAATAAATCTGAATGCAGATGACCAAACCGATAGATCGGAAACAACGTGCGTTACTCAACACGTCACCGTTTAAACAGTCAATAGCAAATAATAAAACACTTACAGTCTCTGATTCAGAAGCACCAAATTGACCTATAGCAAAGTTGAAATTGCCCCATTTTTTACAAACAGCCTTTGTACACTGCTGCTTTGTACTCAGGAAACTGGTTCAGGAAACTGTCCTCTGTAAAATGAGCTGCACACACTCAAGCATTTGGTTTGCACTGTTCTGGAACAGTGTTGCAAATAAATCTTAGCCACTGTTTCTTAATTGTATTCACTTTTTGGAAGGTCAAATAAAGTGCTTTTGCTTTCGCATAGAAACACGCAGAGTCTCCACAACATGGCGGCAACAGCACTACTGCCTTACCTGAAACCCTGCCTTCATTCTTTACGTATTACGTGCGGCATTATGCAAATATTCCCACATAGTAACGTAGATATGTGAGGGAGGATTTTTTTTTGTGGCAGACTTTGAGCTTTGTAACTTTGCAGATCATATACACTCACAAACAGATGCATAACACTAAAGAAAAAGGAAAACATGAAAACACATCATATGACCCCTTTAAAAGTCAATCTGTTGTTGATTTAGTCTGTGTTTTGGGTGTTGTCCTGTTTCTTTTAAGCTTCAGTTGGTGGTCATATAATTTCGACTCATTACAATAGTGTGCTGATAAACCTTAAAATTCATTTTCTGTTGAAGATATAGCAATATGTGCAGGACCTGAGGCACTATGTATGTTTTTCACGACATGTTGTGTGGTGTTTTGAGATTTTTTTGTTGGAGGCATGCATATTTCGTTACGCATTGCATCTGGTGAATATTCCAAATTAGTGAGTGTTTTCTATAAGGTATGGCAACTCTGACCAATATCTCTAACGCACCTAAATAAGATTTGAATATTGGCTAAATGTAAACAGGTTTACAGTCTTTGGGTGAATTAAGATATTTCAAGGTCACAAAAGAAAAAAAAAAGATTTTAATATCTATAAACATAGCAGCTATAAACATAATATAAGTACCATTTATTATATTTTCATTTTTTTTTTTTGTATTTTTAAATTATATTTTTCATATATTACATAAATATATATATATATATATATATAAAAATTTATATTACATTCTAATAAATATTTATATTACATTATACATATACTATTTTCATTATATACTTTTTAAAAGTATTTTAATTTTATATTTTTGCATTTTTTAATGTTATTTTAAATATATTATAATATTTACATTATTTTTGCAAATAGAAAAAGACCTTTTAGATCTTTAAGTTTAAATTTAAATTTAAATTTGGGAAGAAATATGAAATATATTAAAATATTGCTGCAATCCAAAAAAAATCTTAATGAGACTAATTTTCTTCATCCAAAATAATTTTTCTTCCTTTATACTTACTGTAGTTGAACATGTTGACAGGTTTTGTGTACTTTACCTGTTTAGACTCATTGGAGCACATACAATACTTACAGATCTGTGTATAAAGTCATTTGGTGTTAGGTAAGGAAAGACAACAAAAACACTCAATATAAATAATGAGAATATTTCACAAGCACGTCTCATCTTCCCAAACTACATTAGAGCAGCAGCAACACTGAATCTTCAGGCAATACAATCAGCTCTCACTGTATGAGAGCAATGAATAACAGCGTGTGTGTCTGTGAGAAATGGAGCAGGAAACGGTCAGATAATGTACTTTGAGTCTGATATTTGGGCCGATGGCTTTTACTTCATACGGACGTCCTGACCTGGAGAAGATGAGAAGCCAGCAGAAAGAAAATGAGATAGAAACAGAATAGCTCTGTGTGTGTTTTCTATTTGTATGCCTATTAAAGTATCAACTTATCAAATACATTAGGGGAAGTCTCTTGCACTCCATGTTTTACATGAACAGCTCCTTAGAAGGTAGTTCCCTATAGACAACTGAACTGGATGTGTGTGAGGAGCAGGTGTTTGTGTGTTTGTCAGGGCTCAGATGGTGGCGTGTGCGTCCACTACACAACTGTAAATTAAAGTGTTCTTCACACAGGAGTGTGTGTAATTAACTACAGCCCGTCTCTCTAGGGCTCTCTGTGTGTGTGTGTGTATTTGAATGTTAATTTGCACATCCAGTGTTTCAGTAAAGAGTCCACACGTTCAGCAGAGCAGCATCTGTTTCCCAGCACACACTGCTCACTAATGAGTGTGAGTCTAATCCATCTGACGGCCGAATCCTGCTGGACTCCCCAGGGATCGGATCCGTCTCTGGCCCGAATCAATCCTCCTCTAGAGCCACCTGACAGCGCGCTTTACACCGCATGTGTTCTATTCATGTAGAAAAGATGTTTAATGTAGTTTTGTCCAGTGTTGGATTCAGTGTTTTTGTAGTTTCGTCCTCAGATGGAATGAATATCAGTGATGAATATCACATGCAAATTTGGCTATATATAATTTTCAGATCTAAGATTTATCTGTCTTTGTGTTTTCTATATACATATAAAGTTATTTACTTACGTTATATACTATTATACATTGCATTAATCTTTAGTATTTATTTGTAAATGTCCTGTTTTCATTAATTAAATAAAATTAATTAAAACTAAACAATTACTTAAAATTGCTTAACAGTTACTTAAAAATACACACACACACACACACACACAAACATACATTCATTTAGTTAACTTGATGTACTAAATATTTTAAAAATGATAATGATAAAAAATGACAAAAACACAACAAATCTATTCTTCATATATTTTATCTTAATATATAAGTGAAAGTAATATGTAATTATAATATATAAAATTACATTTGTATAATATATAAGTTTGAATTAAATAGTCTTCATATATTTTATGCTCATATGTGAACATAATATTATAGATAATATTTTATAATAAAGCATAATGTATTGAATTTAATTAATAATAAATAATATATTATTAAAATAATTACGTATTACATATTTAATAATATTAATATTTTTAAAAATTATGAATTCATATAATAATATATTATTTTTATTATCATTATTAATTAAATGTGATATTGTCACACTACAGTGAATGAATGCACAACGAAGATGAAGATCAAAGCACATAGTCTTTAATAAATCCACAAGAGGGTAGTGATGGGACGATTGATACCGATGCTCCGAAGCAGTTATCACACACTGTGCCGATGCTTGTATCGAAATGACAATACCACGTGATTGATGACGTTTGAAGCTTCGAATGTCATGCGGTATCGGAAGGTAGGGACAGCTGGTTTGAAAAAAATGACTCTTGTGTTTGACTTTACATTGACTTTGTTGTGTGTGTGTGTACACTTATTTGGGATTTAGTAGAATAGTTTAGAATAACCTCAACACCAGACAGAAACTGAATGCACATCACACCTCTATTGCATTTGATCATGTTCTAGCTGGGGTCTCAGAGACCCCGAACAGCTCACCCAAAATATTTTTGCTGCTATTCACGTCAAGTATTAATTATAAATCACCTATTGTATCACACACTGTGCCGATGCTTGTATCGAAATGACAATACCACGTGATTGATGACGTTTGAAGCTTCGAATGTCATGCGGTATCGGAAGGTAGGGACAGCTGGTTTGAAAAAAATGACTCTTGTGTTTGACTTTACATTGACTTTGTTGTGTGTGTGTGTACACTTATTTGGGATTTAGTAGAATAGTTTAGAATAACCTCAACACCAGACAGAAACTGAATGCACATCACACCTCTATTGCATTTGATCATGTTCTAGCTGGGGTCTCAGAGACCCCGAACAGCTCACCCAAAATATTTTTGCTGCTATTCACGTCAAGTATTAATTATAAATCACACACTTGTATATTTTATATTATTGATCAATATGTGAATCCATTGACCGGACCACGCATGACACAGAGTGCACGCGCTAAACTCAGAGTGTTTCTTATCAGAAGTAATCTGCTCTGTCTTGTCTGTCAGCGTGTTGTCAGTTTCCTCTTTGCTCAATGAGCAAAAAAAGTCTCAGCTTTCAAATTTTGTCATTTTGTAAGAAATTCAAACAATAAATACCCATGTGTTGTGACAGATCGCTGTAGCGCCTCAGTTCAAGCGGCACATGAACTGATCGTCTTTTCATATTTACTAATTAAAGCATGAAATAAACATGAATGAATATCAGAAGGTATTTTATTTTAACCACGGAAAGACCTCAATACACGCCATTTTCCAAGTTCAAGCCCACAACATTAATCTACTCTCCTGTCTGGGTTGTTTGCCGGACAAATGGCGGATTCGGTCTTATGATTGGTCAGATAGCCTGTCAATCAAGCTCCATACGAATTGACAATGGAAAAAGATAAGCCAATCACTGTATATTGAGGAGTTAATTTATCAGCATTTTGAAATTCATCTGGTCATAGAGCTTTTAGATGGATGCCGAGGCTTTTTAGGTCAGGTAGAATCTGCGATCACTGACCCAGTTCATTTGCTGACTTCCATGACTGCAGTACACTGTGTTTTCCGCTAACTGGCAACCCTGGGGCCTGTTCTTCGTACGTCGCTAACTCGGTTAGCTGGATTTGAATATTGATGATTTGGCATGATCTTGGATTGGTTCTTCGAAGCTCATCCCGGAGTTGCTGTCATATCAACAGGTCCATAAGCTTAAACCTGCTCGGGAGCAGGCTTATTTCATGTAAACAGTATTAGATCGCATCTTTTTAAGCAGAATTGATACTTAAAATCTGTCCCAGCCACTGCTACTTTAATAGAAGTGTACCCTACTGATCCACGGACAGTAATTTAAAATAATAATAATTTTAAAATTAATTGAAAAACAATATAATAATGTTGTGTAGTCTATAGGCTATAGTATATTTCAATGAGTAAAACTGGCTGTGTCTATATATAGACACAGACACTTTTACTCATTAAAATATTTATGATGAAATAATTTCTTTATGTATACAGTTAATCTGAGCCGTACATTAATTTGAGTGGTGACAGATATTATGGGAGTGGCTTGATGGAGCGCAGGAGATGCAGATAACATGATCTTGACCCTTAAGAAACTTTAATTTTGTTCGCTTGGCTGTTTCCTTATAAAAGTCCAAAAATGTGTCAATGATATCATCTTGGATGTGACATTTCATCTCGGATGTAATAAGCAACATACGAAGAATGGGCCCCAGGGGTGTATTCCAAAAAGGAGGGGCAACAAACTCTGAGTTAAAACTTGAACTCTGAGTTGACTTACCCTGAGATGTGAAACTCTGAGTTTTCGGTTTCTGAACAGCTGATCAGAGTTAGTTCAATCCACTCTGAGTATGTTGACTCTGACCCTGCGTCTCAATGTTCATACTATCCATCCTAAATAGTATGTGAGATTAGAATAAGTGTGTCCCAAAGCA
>NW_015548232.1:138813-143040 GCF_001515605.1 Sinocyclocheilus anshuiensis | reverse complement strand
AGGTCGATTTTTGAAGTGTGGATCCGTGCACACTCTAATGGCTAATATTGCCCACAATCCATTGCGCTTGGGTGAAGGATTCTGTCCAGAACTACAAATATGAATAAAACGTGTTAAAAAACTACAAACATGGCGGATGTGCGTGACCGGCGGTTAGAAAAACTCAAACTCCTTAGAAAAAGAACTAATATTCAACATTTAACCTGGTAAAAAATATTTATTTGATGTTATCTGTGTTATATTTCATCTGCTACAGCAATGTAAACTTTTATAAACATCCGTTTGGTCGTTAGAGTTAAAACTTGAACTCTGAGTTTACTTACTCTGAGATGGGGAAACTCTTGAGTTTTCGGTTTCAGAACAGCTGAACAGAGTTAGTTCAATCCACTCTGAGTAGGTTGACTCTGAGTATAGCGCGTGCACTACGACTATAAAAAGCCATGATCAATGGAGCTCCGAAATTATGATTCACCATGGCAACAGCTCCCACCAAAAAGACTTCCACATACTACAGAATACGTAACTTTAATTCTAAATCAATGTTATCAGAGGTGAAAACTGGCAGAAAGGTTTATTGAACTAATATTCATTTTCATGGTATCCCATGGGCAAAAGAAAAGGAAAAAAATGTGGCTACAGAAAGAAATTAAACATAAAAACAATTCAAAACAGGTAACGCTTCAAGCGTAAAATGGGTGTAGGCTAACGTTACATGACTTTACAAATGTTTGACATTCAATAAATATCATTCAGTGTATATCTATTTCAATGTGCAGCAGCTTTTCCCACCTAGTCTAATGCTTTTTCACATAATTAAATGTTCTCTAATCCAACATGCTACATTTCTTAATTAGGGTAATGAAAAACATTTGACTTCTATTCAGAAGCCAACAGCAAGAAGTCAGAGACTTGTAAAATGGGGGGAGAACCTGCACCAGCATCACTGACAGATGAAGAGGAGATTGCCACAATACCAATATTAAAATCCAACAGGGAAAAAAAATATTTGTTGCTTTTGTATTTGTATTACATAAAGATGACCAAATAAATTGTGAATCATTTGTATTTATTTAACAGCTGTGGTGGTGGTTACGAGTCATATATTTTCTTTCTGCTGCCAAACTTTTGCTGCAGCAGAAGTGTTTTTCCTGCCTTGTAAATGCATTTAAATTTATTAAATTTTTAATAATGACCTCTTAATCTTCAGCAGAAAAGTGAATTGCGCTGACTCTCGCGAGAAGTGAATTCAAATGATGCTTTGCTGATGCTCTCCACTCTCCGTGTGATTGGCTGTTTGCTGCACGTGCCACACGTTCAGGTGCATGCGCTCCAGAGTTAATCACAAACTCTGGTTTAACTCTGAGTTGACAGAGAACATTTATATCGAGCTTTGTGAGCCCGGTGAACCTGATGTAAACCAGGTTGGCTTTATCGGGTTTTGTCAACTCAAAACTCACTCCGCAACTCTGAGTTTGTTCATCTCGCTTCATGCTACAGGCCACTGGGGTTTGACAGATATATGTTATGCTAATCTATTATAATATAATATTATTTTCATATAATATTATATGAGAGATGTTGCCTTGGCAATTAGCTGAAATAAAATAAGTTAACCTTTTTTATTTTATTTTACTTATTGTTTATTTTGATTTCACATAATGGTTTTTTAATATGGTTTTTAATTTAAGTTAACAATATTAACATACATTACAAGGCCTGTTTATATGATGAAAAGCTGTAGTTCCTGCGGTATCATCTTGAATCTTCAGCGATGAATGTGGTGCCGGCTGGCACTGGATTGGTTTGTCAAATCCAATCATTCTTAGCTTTTTTCCTCATTGTGAAGAGGGTTTTACTCCCCAACCTCATATAAACTTTTATGTGGCGGTCAGACGCCAGTGCGTCTCTGAGCTAATTCCCGCTGAAGTGTCCATATTTAAGGGCCATTTGGCTGCACAGATCGTCTCATCTTCAGAAGTGCCATCTATATTAGCGTCCAATGAAAACAAACACGGGTTTTATCCTCCCAAAACAGGCTGTGGACAAAACAGCAAGGAACAAAAACATCAAGTTGTTTTACAGCCGTCAGTGAACCTGGCACTCCATGGGTCATGTGACCACTGTTGCCACCGGTAACATCACATCTGTTGCCCGTGGCTTCAGCTGATGGAATCCTCCTGTTTGTCTGGGTTTGAAACAGAGGATTACCGGAGGTTTCTGAGGAATGTTCATTAGAGACAAGGCGGGACTCCAGATGATCCTTGCGGCCGCGACTGACGGAGGAATGCAATCCAGCAAAGAATGCTACAAATTACCGCACTCATTCTGCTAAAATGCAACTGCGAATGCCAGCAATTTTTCATTTATAATTAGTTTAAAATTGAGACTTTACTAATTTATTTTCTGTCTAAAAACTTTCAGGTATTAATAATTGTTAAAAAAAAAACTTTTTGGTATTAAATGGGCTATAATAAGTCTTACTTTAGATATTTTCTTAAGAATACAAAATTCTTCACAAATCAGTGCAAATAATGATGTTAAAGGTGACATATCATGAAAATCTGACTTTTCCAGGTTTTAAGTGCTATGATCAGGTCAATGCATCTACCAACCAAGGAAACATGAAAAAGATTAACCCAGTAACTTTGTTTTGGTAAGTCTTTTTCTGCAAGCGTCTGAGAAAACGAGCGCGTCTGATTTCGCTCCCTTGGTGACGTGGCAAAGGGTCCTCATTATAATATTACCGCCCCTTAATCTGTAAGTTTCCACCCACGGTGCCATCATTGTGTTTTCGCAAGGGACAACGGTGTACCAGTTCTAATACCATGGTGAAAGTTTGAGCAAAACATGCTAACTGTTCTGTCTTTGGCTGCACAGACGAGCACAGAACACTATTTAGAGTCCCAGCCTCAGAGGAGACAAGAGCAGTGGATTTATTGATTTATTTAATATTGCTGCTGCCACACAGATCTAAAATAAACATGTTTTCACTTTTTTACTTCAGACATTTAATTTCTAAAAAGGCATTATTATTCTTTTTTTTTAATCAGTGCAAATAATGAGCATCTCATTGTGACAACTTACCCCATATATAGCTTTTGAAATGTTGCAATTGTAATTTTTTGTAGGCAGAACTTTTTGCTAAAAATGTGCTAAAATGTAGCTGTGAATGTCAGCCATTTTTTTTATTCATAAGTCAGAATATTAGACATAACACATCTGTTGTTGTGCCTTTTTCTTTAGATATTTAATTTTTACAAATGTACTATTTTATTATTTTTAAAGCATTCACTGATGATCTTGTTTAACAAATATTAGTGAACCCAAGAGTGATTCTGTGCTTAGTAACAGTAGTGAAACCGTCTGTAATTGAACACCATTGTGATTAATTATATTAATGTGAAGTACGTGTGACATTGAGGCTGTAAAGGGAAAATCCATATTGAAATTAGTCATATAATGAAGGCTAAATATGAAACTGTCTGTGTGTTTATGATAGAAGGAAGATAAATTAAATTGCCATTGTGTGAACTATATTCACATTTATTCATTTAGCAGAAGTTCCAATGTGAATTTCAATAAAATAAGTAAGACAGACTTTTTAGACTAAACCAGAAAGCAAAGTGACAGGAAAATATATTTATTTAAAAAGTATAAAGTCCCTTTATAATTAGAAATTAGACTCATTAATGAGTTTAAATAAATAAGATGGGTGTTTACAGTAATGCAGTTAAAGTTAATAGGCTAGAAATGTGAAGTTCGCATTTGGTAAAAGCATCTAAATAAACTGTTCTGTGCAAAAAATGTGTGCCATTTGAGCTGTAAAGTGTCTAAAATCATCCTTAAGGCTGGTGAGAATACTTTTCTATGACAAATATTTGTGATTTGTGGTGATTTGTTACTGATGTTATTCCTGTTTGGTGGATTTTTATGTAAACTGTTTCTTTCTGATTTCTTACCAGCTCTGCTGGCTCTGATTTCTAGTGTTTTGACTTTGGTTTTGTTACTCTTCTTTCCCCATAGACTTTCACTGTCAGTGTATCACTGTAAAGAGTCTAAATTATCTTCTGTGGTAATCGACAACATGCCACAGATACGGTCCGTACAGCTTAACTTGTATTGAACTGGAATATTCCTATAATGTG
Source organism: Sinocyclocheilus anshuiensis (assembly GCF_001515605.1). Lineage (NCBI taxonomy): Eukaryota > Metazoa > Chordata > Actinopteri > Cypriniformes > Cyprinidae > Sinocyclocheilus > Sinocyclocheilus anshuiensis. The sequence continues at coordinate 138,895 of NW_015548232.1, read as the reverse complement.
ATCAGAAGAATTCAGACGGGAGAGTATCAGATATCTAGTGTGTGTGTGTGTGTGTGTATGTGTATGTGTATGTGTATGTGTA
>NW_015548232.1:135523-138679 GCF_001515605.1 Sinocyclocheilus anshuiensis | reverse complement strand
CTATTCTGGAAAAGGGGGCGGGGAGCAGCAGCTCATTTGCATTTAAAGAAACAGGCCTGAAAAACAGCGTGTTTCTGCTTTCACTCAAAATAGGCATTTTCAAAATGTTATAATAAATGATATGTGGAGTATTTTGAGCTGAAACTTCACAGACACATTCTGGGGACACCAGGGGCATAATATGTCTCCTTTAAATTAACTTTTTCTTTTTCCTTGACATTTTTAGTTGAACTGTTTTTTTTTTTTCCTAAAATGCAGCTGTAAATTTTTTTTATTTTGTATAATTACTTTGAATATTAATGGACATTTCAATTTGTTTTTCTGAATAACTTTGTATTTTAGTGTTAAATAGTCTGTAATACACTTAGTAAAAATTAAAATAAAAACAAATATATAGTGTGATTTTTACTTTTACTTTTGATATTTTATATCTACAAAGGTATTCTTTTAAAATAGAGTTTATATTTTAGTTTGTTTTAGCAGTCAAGACTTTTAAAGTTTGATTAATTTTGCTAAAATGCAGCTGTGAATGCCAGCCATTTTTATTCATAATTACATTATATATTAGTTTAGACATTATGCATTTATTTTATAATAATTTTTAGGTACAATTTTGGTAATAAGTTTTAGGTAATAGTGAAATAATTATTCTTGGTATGAAGAGATGGATTAATTCATGTAGGACGCCACTGAAGGCCTAGGTGTAAAATGCACGGCCCGCCACTGGTATATGTGTATGTGTGTGTGTGTGTGTGTGTGTGTGTGTGTGTGTGTTGAGGCAGTGTTCGTGTGTTGGGTTGTTCGAGCTCACAGTGTCTTTCTTATCCCTCAGAAAGACTGATTTCTTCACAAGAGACCAGTGAAAAGGGCAAATCTGCTAAATCAGCTGGCTATCAGTCATATGAAACACACACACACCTCGGGCAGGTCGGGCTCATGGGAGTGTGTGACAGGGGATCATTTTCATCATTTGACATTATCATATCCACTCCATCATCATATGCTAAACAGAGTGAGCAGCTATTAGAAAGGGCTGTCTAGTAAACAAATCACGAAGGAAAGTGGACTCAGGCATCACTAAAAATACCGGTTAATAACGTTATTTTTAAACATTTTCTTTGCCAATAATAATAATACAAATAAAGTACAGTGTTTTCTTTACTCAAAATGAAAAAAAAAAAAAACAGGATATCTGGTATCTTATATATAAACGTCAAGCCAAAAACAAATTAATTTAAGGTGAAACTGATGCCTACCTCTCTCATTCGGCATGAATCCAAATGTTTGAATGCAATGACACTGTGTTGGTATTATTAAGGTATCATTGATATACTGTTATGGTTTTTGTTGATATTTTGAATTATATTTTATTTTGATTGTAATTTCAGTTAAAGATTTAGTGATTTTGTCATTTTTTTTTTGTTTATTTAATATATACTTTTTAGTTTGGGCTAATTTATTTTTAGTTATTTAAGTATTTTAGTATGTTTTTTATATTTTATTTCAGTTGTTTATTTTATTTCAAGTATGTAAAATGTCTATGTGATTTATTTATTTATTTATTTTGTGGCACTTGAGAGTTACATGCATGCTAAATTTCAAACCAGAAATATTCAGACCCTCTGCAAAGCTGGCAGAAAAAAAAGCATTAATATGTAGAAGACAGAACAAATACAGTCCACACTCTAAAAACAGAGAAGAAAGGCATTGCAGTAAATGCTGTGTCATCTTATACGTAGTGTTGAGGTCAGACTGCTGGAACACAATCTCATTGAGTTTGAGCCCCTGCAAACACACACACCTGCAGATGTTTGCAAAACAACTCCGTTCTCTATTTCCCGAGAAAGAGCTCAATGTTCTCTGCTTCTGTTCCCCATAGATTGGCCCTGTTGAGGAATCTAATGTACAAAAGCAAATTGTTTTCCAGGTGCAGTGAACAGAAACTCTCTCAGTGTCTACTACAGCGTCAAACATGACTGCAAAAATAACTAGTTACACTCACTCTCAGTCCATCCAAAATGTAGATGAGTTTGTTTCTTCATGGGAACAGATTTGGAGAAATATAGCATTCCACCACTTACTCACCAATGGATCCTCTGCAGTGAATGTGTGCCGTCAGAATGAGAGTCCAAACAGCTGATAAAAACATCACAATAATCCACACCACTCCAGTCCATCAATTAACATATTTTGAAGTGAAAAACTGCATGTTTGTAAGAAACTAATTCATCAAGACATTTAAACGTCAAAACGTTGCTTCAGATCAAAATACAATTCCATAATCCATAATAACCGTTCCTCCAGTGATAAAGTCCATTCCCTGTTGTCCTCTCACATCAAAATCCACACACATATTTGTTTAGAACTGTTTTGGACTGTTTTTGTGCTTGATCTGTGCATATTTCTCTGCTGATTCAGACTAGACAACTTTTTCATTAGAGTTATTAATAGAGGATCAGCCGGAAACAACAGTTTAAAGTTAAAACATCTTAATGATGGATTTGTTTCTTACAAAAACACAGCTTTTGCTTCCCAAGATGCTACTTGATGGACTGGAGTGGTGTGAATTACTTGTGGATTATTTACAAAACAAAAGTAAATGTGTTACTTGCTGTTTATTTGTAAGTGTTTTTTAAATTTACTAGCAGTTTCTACACAGTTTTTTTCCATTTACAAAAATGATCATATGATATATAATTAATTATATAATATATTTAAGATATATATAAAGTATATACAGTGCACAGCATAAATGAGTACACCCCCTCTGATTAAATATAAAAGATGTATTTTCTTAATGATCACTTATATAATTCATAGAAAGATGGCAAAATTGAAATATATTAAACATATTCTTAATAAAAACAGAGAAATACATGCCATTAATATCTGTAAAATAAGAAACTTAGCCAATTTTTCTTTAAATGAAGGATTGCAGAATTGAGTACAACCTAGATTTAATTCAACCAAGTGTAATATTCTAGAACTTAATATGTCCTCCATAACTCTAAGTACACTGCTCTGACACTTCTTGGCACTGAGTGTACAAGTTCATGACAAATTTTCACATCTGTGCTGTTTAACTCCTGGAAGACGACCTCCTTAAATGCCCTGGTCTTTAATGGGGAGTGTTGCTCAGCTCGTCTCTACAGAATC
>NW_015548232.1:128274-134665 GCF_001515605.1 Sinocyclocheilus anshuiensis | reverse complement strand
CCACTGAATGCCACTGTGGGAACCAGGCACTTCTCTCTGTACTCCTCCTCTAGCAACACCAGAACATTTTGGATGCTGTTAGATCCGAAATGATTGAATTGGTCTCATGAGGCCAGAGTATGGATTCTACTTTGTAAATAATGTGCCTTGGAAAAAGCTAAATGAGTTTATTGTGCTTTGGCTACAGTCGGTAGTTCTGGTGTGGATAAACAACCATGCATGTCACTTCTGCATGCTGCATGTTACTCTTTGAGATAAAGTGTCACTCTTTTCACAGCTTTTGCCGGCTCTGAGACACTTTCACAGTGTTTCTCCTGCTCTTTTTCTAGCAAAAACTCACTCATCACTAAATTCAAGCTTAAAGTGAAGACCTGATTATTTCAGGGGCCTTTTCACAAGTCCATTGTTTTTGAATTTCTGTGTTACTTTGGCTATATTTTCACACTTAAAACAATAATTTGGTATTCCTCTTGTACCATTGTCCTCTTCTATGCTAAGAAATAAATCTCCTGGCAGTTCTCTCTCAAGTGGTTTCATTGTTGTCAGCATTAAGTCTGAGTATGATTCAGTGGGACATATAACACTTAATTATCAAGAAATCACTTACCTTTAACAGTTTTGGTTCAACATACTTACCTGTTGATCAATACTTGCCTTAACCTTACACCAGAATTTTTTTTTTTTTTAATTTAGTAACTTTCAGGAGGGTGTACTCATTTTTGCAACCCAACATTTTATCACTTTGATAAGAAAATGGTATTTTCTTGAATAATTTTAACATTCTTCTTTGCTAACTGATCAAGCAGACTTGCTGGAATATTATATCTCTAAAAAACCATAACATGTCTTCTAAGCAAAGAGTAATTGCGAGTTATGAGACAATTGAAAATTATGAGACTACTTTGAAATTGATAAAGTTGTCTCTTTTAATAATTGAAGATTTTAATGCTCTGCTTTCATCCAGGTTATGTTCTTCATGGCTTAAGTTGTATGAAGTGTTGACAGATGCTGGATCTGTCAGTTTGCATTTTTGGATCTGATTTGATGCTGATGTATTTTCCTGAAAGGGTTTAACACTCAGAACAGCTGCTGGTCCAGAATGAGACCCGTGTGTGTGTGTGTGTGTGTGTGTGTGTGTGTGATCTGACTGCCATATGCTTTCGCTTCAGCTAATGTGAGTAATTGTGAGACAACAATCTTAATGGTTTTGTAGAAGATTTGAGATATTACATCTAATGTAAGGATTGCAGATCACTTAATGCCAGAGACAGACATCATAATCATATTTCACATGATAAAACAATTTCAGTTATGGATGCTGATTTGTAAATGCCATGTTCCAGATGCTCTAAAATCCACATTAGAGTTACAGCTCTGACGTGAAACTTTGCATTGAATTATGAATTATTTTTATGTTTCGTAATGCATCAGCACATACTGTAAAATCAAACTTGCATGGCTAGAAGCATTAGCATTCACATAATTACTAGATAGTCTAATGGATGTCAGGACTAGATCTTATAGCAAATGGATGGCACTTAATGAATTTGTTTAAAATAATGTTTTAATGGGTTCTTCTGTTTGGTTTACAGTTGGTAATCATTTTTTTCATGATTTTGAAGATTGTTCTGCTCACCAAGGCTGCATTTATTTGATTAAAAACACAGTAAAAACAGTAAAATTGTGAAATAATATTATAATTTAAAATAATGGTTTTCTATCTGAATATATTGTAAAATGTCATTTATTCCTGTGATCAAAGCTGAACTTTCAGCATCATTACTCCAGTCTTCAGTGTCACATGATCCTTCAGAAATCATTCTAATATGCTGATTTGCTGCTCAAGAAACATTTCCGATTATTATCAATGATGAAAACATTTTGTGGAAAATGTGATTCATTTTATTTTTCAGGATTCTTTGATGAATAGAAAGTTCAAAAGAAAAGCATTTATTTGAAATAGAAATCTTTTTGTAACATTACAAATGTATTTACTGTCACTTTTGATCAGTTTAATGCATCCTTGCTGAATGAAAAAAAAATAATATATATATATATATATATATATATTCGTCAGTCAGCGTGTTTGACAAATTGTGTTTGGCAAATCCATCTCAGTCAGATTGATCCAACAACGCCGGGCTGCTTTGTGCCCAAACTGTGGAACGGTTGAGAGTTTATCGCAGGCAGACCTTGATTACAGCGAAGGCCGATCCGTGTCTGTGCTTGAACGGGCTGTGCTTCAGACACACACGAGTGAAGGGATTTGTTTCCTGAGACGGACAGACTGCTCGTTATCTCAGAGATCAGTCTGACGGCCGACCTGAGCTCAGCATCTGTTCCACCCACAGACCTCCGTGTCAGAAATCAAACACTCGGCTGTTTCGCTGGAGGACACTGATGCGGATTGAAAGGGCTGATAACTGCAGTTGTTCTCTGGACAGACGGACACCTCCACACGATTATTGTTGTGACAGTCTTGCAGGACCGGTTTGAATCTCTGTGTCATTGTGAAAGGGTTGTGAGCTGTCAGAGAAGTTCAGTGTGTTGTGTTGTCGTTCTCACCTTGTCCGTCAGTGAAATAATTGGAGCGTTTTGCTGTCCTGTAACTTCTAAATCACTTTTGGAAGAATCTTTCAAGAGACTAATTTTAGGCCATAATGAAAATAAATACAATTTATGAAATTAAAAGAATTTCCTATTAAGCTTTTTTGCCTATAATGCAAAAAATAAAAAAATAAAAAAATAAAAAAAATAAAAATAAATTTAGTAACAAAAATCACTATTTTCACCTTGTTTATATATATTATATTTTATTTTACTATATTTATTGTGTCATATATATTTATTAAATGTATTGTTTTGTATCTTATATATATACATACATACATACATACATACATATATATATATATATATATACATACACACATATACATACATATACATACACATGCACATGCATACGTATACATACATATATATGAAGTTATTTTTATTTATTTAATTATTGATTGATTGAATAGTTTACAGGAATTTCATTTTTTTCACTGCAGATTAATTTTTACAAATTTTTCACTGTTTACAGATACTTTTATTTGACTAGAGAAAAAAGAAACCGCTCTTGATTGTTTTTAAGTATCTGTTTATATAGAATAATTTAAATGTATATAAATTACAATAAATGTATTGTAGTAAAACAAAACTACCATGATGTATAAATACTTTACAAATATATTTCAATAATTAAACATTAATATTTTTTTTATTTTAAATATTAAAAACATTTATATTTATGTATATAAATATTAAATATTATTTTGCTTCACATGATTGAGAATTTCCCATGCGTTAAATTTAAATTTCCACTGCTGTCTGCTTTTCGATTTTTTTATTTACCTGGAGAGAAAACTGTTCAGAGTTATTTGCTGGGTTTTTTTTGTTTGTTTGTTTGTTTGTTTGTTTTTTTGAAGTTCAAAAAGTTCAAAACTTTTTACATTTTTATTTTTCTTTAAAGAAAAAGATACACATTTATTGGATAACTTCTTAATAAATTCTTAAATCTCTTAATTTCCTTCATTGGAATGAATATGTCAAATGAATGATTGACAGGTGAGTGGGGCCTCCTGACTATTCTCTCTCTCTCTGTGTTTCTCTCTGTCAGAATGACTACAGGAAGTTGTCGATGCAGTGTAAGGATTTCGTGGTGGGTGTTCTGGATCTCTGTCGTGACACAGAGGAAGTGGAGGCCATTCTGAACGGTGATGTGGACCAGAACCCTCCCGCAGAACACCAGAGACCCTGTCTGAGCCGCATCAAACTCGCCATCAAATATGAAGTTAAAAAGGTGAGGACACTCTTATCCCTGTAAAGCCTACTGTATCGTATTTAATACACAAATAAGGCCTCTAAATGATCAACATGATCAAAACTTTGCTGATAAACCTGTCACACACAATCTACCACATGCCTTCTGTCATCTGATTGATACTTTAGACTTCTCTAGCGAGTAAAGTACAAACATCCACCTTCAGCTTGTGCTTCACGTGTCTTTCTGCTGTGAAATCTGTACTGATTTTTATCAAGTAAACATAAGAATAACTGATATTTCAAGAAGAACACTTACTAGACTGAAGCAACTCCGCGTTACTTGATTATCAGTATCAAATATGATGTCGATGCAGTGTAAGGATTTCGTGGTGGGTGTTCTGGATCTCTGTCGTGACACAGAGGAAGTGGAGGCCATTCTGAACGGTGATGTGGACCAGAACCCTCCCGCAGAACACCAGAGACCCTGTCTGAGCCGCATCAAACTCGCCATCAAATATGAAGTTAAAAAGGTGAGGACACTCTTATCCCTGTAAAGCCTACTGTATCGTATTTAATACACAAATAAGGCCTCTAAATGATCAACATGATCAAAACTTTGCTGATAAACCTGTCACACACAATCTACCACATGCCTTCTGTCATCTGATTGATACTTTAGACTTCTCTAGCGAGTAAAGTACAAACATCCACCTTCAGCTTGTGCTTCACGTGTCTTTCTGCTGTGAAATCTGTACTGATTTTTATCAAGTAAACATAAGAATAACTCTGATATTTCAAGATGAACACTTACTAGACTGAAGCAACTCCGCATTACTTGATTATCAGTATCAAATATGATAATCAGGCTATTGAGGAACGTTTATTTGTTCATCTCTCAATCATCATTGTATTGTATTGCATTGCATTTACATTGTATGTTTTGATCATCAAGCTAAGCATTTAAATATCATAAAACATATTATTGGATATATAGAGTGATGACTGATATTTATATCATTTTATGCAAATGGCTGCTATACTGTTATAAAGATCTCAGTGATTTGCATTACAATCAGAATTTCATACTTTTTGTTCATATAAATATCAGCATCAAATTGCATATTTTTGCTCAGTTTGTGTCTCTGAATCAAACTGAGCTGTTTTTCCTCCATATTCTCACTATATCATACTATATGAGTCATAAAAGACAAAAAACACATTTTTCTTTGTCTAAAGGTACTAAATTAGATTTGAGGACTATTATTTCATATGTCGGGCTTTACAAAGAAAATATAAATGTGCACTGCAATACAAACAAATCTGAAGCGATCCGATATCCGATCAGGATGAAATCAGTGGATTTGGAGACGTGAGGTGAGGCAAGGTGTTCAGGTTTGGAGTCTAATCAAGTATCTGAGCTCTTCTGTTCTTCACCTCAGCTGAACTCGTGATTGGTGGACTGTGTCTCAGATGGAGAACTCTCTGTCTGCATGCTAACTGCTCCACAACTTCCTCAACTTCTGACTTCAGCGCTCACTCCACTGACATGATGGAACTATATGGAAAACCATCAGCTTCCTCATGAAATCATTGCACAGACTATTGTTTTTAGGCTACCCGGTCTCATGGCAAATACGTACCTGGGGGCACATTTTTGCAAGACGCGAAATGCGTACCAATAAGTACATATCACTGCAGTTTCCAAAAAAAATGAACACTAGAGGCAGTAAAACTCCGACACCTTTTAAATTATTTTCACACAGAGTATGATTTACAGAGTTTTGATTAATAAAGCGTAATTTTCGCACAATTACTTGAAGAGTATTATGTTGTGACTTTATATCAGTTTTGCATTTGTTAACACTATCGGGTAGGTTTAGGGTTGGGTTTGGTGTAGGGCATATTTCCAACACGACAGAGCATTAACTTTTAGCAACAGTCCCCGGATATTTGAATTCTGAATTGCCGCAATACGTACCTGAAGAAACGTAATAAAAACACAGCAGTACGTACCTATATCAACGTAATAAAAACGTGCCAGGGTTCACATATTGAACCCGTGTTTTACCGCCACTCATTGGACATTTCTCTTTGAAACTGCGGCTAAACGTGCAGTAAGGTATGTAAAAACGGTGTTGCAGAAAAGTACCCAGAGGGATGTATTTTTATGAGACCAGGTTGCATAAAACCTATGTTTACTTTCTTAATGAACAATATCCATTTTTTTCAGTAGCAAATACAGTTTTTAGGTCACACTTTATTTTAAAGGGTTAGTTCACCCAAAAATGTGGATAGGCCTACTCTCCAAAATGGCGCCAGGGTGGAGGAGGCGAATTGTTGAATAAAGTCGTTTGTTTTTTTTTTTCTTTTGCGCACATAAAGTATTTTCATAGCTTCGTAAAATTACGCTTGAACCACTGATGTCACATGGATTATTTTACCGATCTCCTTTCTATGTTTCTGGATCTTGATCGTGTAAGGATCATTGCTGTTTATGGGAGGGTCAGAGTGCTCACGGAATGCATCAAAAATATCTTAATTTGTGTTCCGAAGATGAATGGAGGTCTTACAGGTTTGGAGC
>NW_015548232.1:118484-128240 GCF_001515605.1 Sinocyclocheilus anshuiensis | reverse complement strand
GGGTTCACGTATTGAACCCGTGTTTCAGCTCCACACAGTGGACAAAACTGCGGCGAAACGTGCAGTAAGGTACGTAAAAACGGTGTTGCAGAAATGTACGCAGAGGTACGTATTTTTATGAGATTGGGTTGTTTTTAGGTCACACGTGTGTTTCTGGATGGTAAATACTATGAGCTGTGAGCTGGAGAATTGTAGTTGGCTTCATCTGATCTTATTGGACTAAATGTCAAACAGGCTAGAGAGAGGAAATGAAGGCGAGACAGCGGGCCAGTGGCGACGCCTCAGCGCTGCTTTCATTTCACAAGATAAACACAGATGCAATCGCTGACGGCCAGTGAAGCGTCCAGAGAGCCATGTGATGATCTGCATCACCATGAAATGAGTGTCTCAGATGTTTCTCCTGAGATAAAGAGCCCATAATCTCACACGAGTCCCAGTTTCACAAGAGATCTTAACAGTTTCTGAAACAAAAAGATACCGAAGTGTGCGATCTCAATATGAGCTCAAACATTTCTCATCAAATGGTCTGAGCTGCTTTTCCCATTCATTTTGTAGCTCTGTTCTCTTACTGTATGTCAGCTGTTGGCTTTGTTTGCATCTAATTTGGATTTCTCCTCAAGCACTGTAGAAGAGATATTTGAGGCAGAATTGATACTTCATTGAAACATAACTGCAACTGCATCAAGTCTCCTGAGCAATGAAAGAGCAACTTCTGAGCAATGAAAAAAGGCATTCTCAGTATAATGTACTGGTGTAATAAAAGCATCCAGTCCAGGTGCCTTTCAAAATGTTTTTGTTTGTTTGTTTAAATCAGCATAAATTACAAGTTGCACAAAAGTACAGGACATACTACTCTTGTGTATAAATACTTTACAAAATAAAAAAAAAATAAAAAATAAAAATTCAAATTTATTTATTTAAAATAAATAAAAAATCTAAATGTAAATCTATTTAATTGTTTGTTTGTTTATTTTAAGTAGCATAAATCACAAGTTGCACAACAGTAGAACACTACTATTGTGTATAAATACTTTACAAAATTTAAATATATATATATATATTTTTAATTCACATTTATTTATTTATTTAAATCAGCGTAAATTGCAAGTTGCACAACAGTAGGACATACTACTATTGTGTATAAATACTTTACAATATTTAAATAAAAAAATTTTACAAATTCTAAATGTAAATTTATTTGTTTGTTTGTTTTAATTATCATAAATCACAAGTTGCACAACAGTAGGACATACTATCTTGTGTAGTACTTTACAAAATGTAAATTCAAAAATTATAAATGTAAATGTATGTATTTATTTCAGCATAATATACAAGTTGCACAACAATAAGACATACTGTACTACTTTTGTTTATAAATACTTTAAAGCTTAAATTAAAAATCTAAAATTCTAAATGTATTTATTTATTTCAAATCAGAAAAAAATGTAAATGAATACTTCCATGATGTATAAATACTTTACAAATTTAGATATATTGTAAATGTATCTATTTGCTTATTTATTTAAAATCAGCATAAATTCAAAGTAGTGCATAAATACTACCTTTATTTATAAATACTTTACAAGTTTAAATATTTATTATTTTTATTTGTATTTATTTAGTTCTGTATTTATTTATATATTTATTTAAAATCAGTGTAAATTAATTGTAGTACAACAAATGATGACTAAATATTTTATATTCATTCCTTCATTCCTTCATTCATTTAAAATTAGCATAAATTACAAGTGGTACAACATAAGTACATACTAAGTATATTTTTCGATGTGATTATTTTGTTTTTGCACTGCAGTCTGTTTTTCTCCTGTGCTGTGACTGTTGTAGTCAGTGGATGATGTGAAGATCATGATCTGATCATGTCATCCATCACTGGTGTGGGTTTAAAGGGATCACGACCTTGTTAAGCAGGTGACGTGAGAGTAATTAGTCCTGTTGCCCTCAGCTTAATCAAACCCTCCTGAGATGAGCTCTCATTACAGGCCAGCTTGATTGAATCTTAATAATTTTCAAATTGCGATTGAAATCTTAATAGATTTATTGACTGAAGAAGCGTGACAATAAGACCCTTTCGTTAAATTCAGCCGTCGAGGAACATTGCAATCATCGTGTTTATGAGATGAGCACACTTGAATGCCATAATGTTATAATTACCCATTTTCCTTTGAGCCTTGAATTGAGGGTGTCTCAATTACAGAATCTGATTATATTGATTGTAATATGTTATAATTGTGAATGTTGACCGTGCAATTACATTTGTGTGCATTTTGTGTATTGTTGATGAAGACGAGCACTGAAACTCGTTAGTTTAGAGATGTACACTGCTATTTTTGGCTTGTTTTACAATATAAATATAAAAAAAATGCTATAATAATAACAAAGACTCATTTACTTAAAACTACTTGAGGTATTAAGTCTTGTTTTCTGGATAAAAATTGGAAAAAAAAAAAGTTAATTGAATAAAACAAGTTTTATTTTTCTGACCTTATTGACAGATATTTGTTATTGGTTTAAGCATAAAGTCACTTAAATGTTCTTTTTTTTTTTTTTTTTTCTTTTATTCGTTGGTTACTCCAATGTCCAAAAACATACAGATACAGTCTCAAACATACATTAGGGGGAAAAGGGGAAGAAAGAAATACATTAAAAAAATTTAAAAAATGCATTTCAATCATAACAGGCAGGAAAGTAATTATACCCAGTAGAATAGGGAATCGGGGAGGTTATTAACATAATGCCAAAGAGGTGTCCAAATCTTCCAAAAGTCGTTAAACTTTTGATGTGTGTCATAAGTGAGTTTCTCAAGTGGGAGTAATGCAGATATTTGAGGCATCCACATTTTGAAAGAAGGTTCCTGAGGGGATGACCACAATAACAATATACATTTCTTTTGCCAAATAGACCAAAATTAAAAACAAGTGTTTAGCATGAGAGTCAAATATTGTCTCCACTCCAATAGATAACGAATACAATTCCAGAGAGAAACCGAATTGCAACTTAAGGAGCTCTTGTAGAAATTTATGTATTTTAGTCCAAAAAGGGATGAAAAGTCACTTAATTTTGATAATTTTTTTTAGAAAACAAGATTTGATATCCCATTCTGTAACTTATCCTAACTAAAACATAAACTTAATTTTAACTGAAATTATAAAATAGAAATATTAATAATAAAATATAAAAAGTTTTTTTTTGTTTCCAAAGCAACATTTCTCATTTTAATTGTTTAACATAATGTACTAAAATAATTCAAACTAAAACTGAAATAATAAAGAATAAAAACTATATTGACATTTGAAAGAAAGCTACAAAAAATAAAAATAAAAAATTCCTATAAAATTAATACTGAAAATATAAAAACAAACAATACAAAAAGTTCAAAATATTAGTATCTCAATTATACTAAAATAACACAATGTTTAAATATTTTACTAAAAAACAAGACACAAATGAACAAAATCACTTTTAATCACAGCTTCCAAATTCATGCACATTTCCTGAGAATCAGTTCAGCAGAAACTCTTTATCTTTTAAAAAGTAATTAAGCATATGAAACCGATACACATTTAACTTTTAAAAATTATGCAAATCAAGTTCAGCTTTTAAAAATTATGCAGATTAAATTATAATTTATGCATACAAATACAAATTGGGGCTTTTTGTAGATGGACACTAAGCATCTTTTTATTCAAACGAGTGTGTGACAATTCTCATTAAAAACAGTCAGAGAGGATGCTGGGACTGTTACTACAGCAACCAGGTACAAGATTCAGGTGACCTCAGAGTCGTGGCAGACAGCGACACACACACACACACACACACACACACACACACACACACACACACACACATACACACAGACTGCGATAACTACCATCATTCTCTCAGTGTCCGAATTGAATGGATCACTGAAGACAGACAAGCTTCACTGTGTGTGTGTGTGTGTGTGTGTGTGTGTGTCTGTGTGAGCTGCTGATTAAGGTTGAGGATTTTATATGGCTTGTACCTTATGAAATAGATTGTCTATTATTAAACTCTAAACACACACACACACATACTGGCTGTGGGCTTTAGGTCGGTCAGGCTGAGCTCTGGATCTGGATCTGGTGGCCGGCGGCTCACCTTAAATCAATGTCACGATCCGTCTGTCTGTTTCTCTCAGACGGGCTCACGGCTTGTGTTATTTCCTGTAAAGAAACACACACGATTACCTGTCTAATAGAGATACAACACCAAACAACAGGAAAAACATCAGAAATCTGCAAAAAAACGCAGCAGATTTCTACAAGTAAATAAATAAAAATAAGGACAGTAGTCTACTACAGTAGGCAGATGATCATGTTTTGAAAGTGAATAATTATATATTATATTATATATTAATTTAATTTTTTATTTTATTTTATTTTATTTTGATGACAGTAGTATGCCATTGATCGGACAAATATGTTTTGATGGTGACTTCTTTAAATTTCTTTAAAAATGATCAAATGTATTTTTAGTAGTAGTAGTAGTAGTAGTATAAAATAATTTATTAAGACGAAAGTAGTCTGCCATTGATCGGACAAATATGTTTTGATGACAACTTTAAATTTCTTTAAAAATGAATAAATCAAAGAAGATCATTTTATCATCTTCATATATTATTTCTTATTATTTCTTATACATTTACCTCAAGTAAAAATAATAGCAATACTTTAGTAATTGTAACCAATTATTATGTATCAACATTTATCTAATTACAAAAATATTTTATAGCTAAATATTTATAGTAAATCAATATTATAACATCGGTTTCTGAGGGAATCTATTCCAGTGTCTGTTTAGCACATTTTCAGTATTCCCAATAGCACGTGTTGTGTGTATAAATGTGAATGTTCTGTGTTTGGCTACTGTAATATGATTCTTTTCTCTATTTGTGTGTCAGTTTGTGGCTCATCCGAACTGCCAGCAGCAGCTGCTGACAATCTGGTATGAGAATCTGTCGGGTTTGCGGCAGCAGTCCATCGGGGTGAAGTGTTTGACCGTTCTGGGCGTCACTGTCGGATTGCCTTTCCTCGCCATCGCCTACTGGATCATGCCCTGCAGCAAGGTGACAAACACACATCTCTGCTTCTCTGACTCTTCAGATGAGAAGACACTATCACACACTATCTTCTACAAGCTGTTTTGAAAACTGTAATCCACACTGCTGTAGTAGCAGATGACTTCTTACATTAGTGCATGTTTCTTCACTTACAAAACAAGTATTGTTAAACTCATCGCGGAGTTCCGTGCAGAAACTGCTCTCTCATGTGCGCTCCACGTGTTGTTATATTAAATATAGTTACTGTCATGTTTACAGAGATGAACTGACAGCGAGGAAGCTCTTACATTAGATTTGAATTCTCTGTAAGACTACCTCATGCATAATACAGCACAGTGATTGGATCATAAAAGTTCATTCTCATGCATAATACTGAGAAAAGCAAAAAATTAAAAAAATAACCACTTTTACCTTAATAATAGACAGAATGAGTGCTAAAGTTGTTTTCACTGATGTGCAACCTGTTCATATATGTTAACACCTCAAAAAATGTGTTTTAGGGTTTCATGACACTTTAATATTATATAAAAGATACATTTATTTAGCTTCATTCAGTATAAAATCAGAACATATTTTGGAGTAATGCCACTATATTCTATTCTATTCTATTATATTATATTTAGGGCTGTCAGTTTAACGTGTTAACTTAATAAATTAGTTATGAAAAAATAATTTGATTAAAATATTATAACGCAGTTAACGCACTGGCCCCGCCCCCAGACCTGCACGTCATCTTACATTTCATATAGTTGACTGTTGACAAGCAAGACAACAACTCCATAAATACAGTTATGCCGTAAAATTCAATATATTGGGGCAAAAATGCTCCTGTATGAGTTTTTGTCTCATATTTATATGACATGATAAGCGATATCACACGAGCAGCGAGACCAATATCACACGAGTGCTGGTTTTGTCTCGAAAATAAGAGTGCAAATGTGATTTTATACAACAGTTCAGTAAATAAGTTAGTATTGTATTATAAATGAAACACAATATTGTCTGTTTTTGCTCAGTTTTGCCAACAATAATATTACTTTAAAGCCAGAACAGAATTGTTGTCTCTGAGCTACACAGCGGTGTTTAGTTTCTGAATGAGTCCGCGTTTTGAACGAATCGGTTGAATAAATGATTCAAAGGCCCTTTCATGAAGAGAGCCATTTACTTAAAGGTGTCATATGATGTTGCTAAAAAGAACATAAAGAATATCTCTTTGGATTTGAGACTTTAGTCTTTGCAACTTTACAGATCTTCTTTATGCATCAAGAGCTTGTAACACTTCAAAGAGAAAGGAAAAATTGTAATCGCATCATATGACCCCTTTAAATTCCTGAATGAATCAGCCATTTGATCGAATCGAATGAAAGACTCATAAAGACAATTACCGCCACCTGCTGGCAGCTTTAGTTAAAAAAAAGGGAAAGGGGGGGGGCGATTTAAAGGGATAGTTCACCCAAAAAAATTAATTATGTCATTATTACTCATACCTGAATGACTTACTTTCGTTTGTGGAACATAAAAGAAGGTATTTTGAATACTGTTGCATGAACGAAAAAAAAAATGATGAGATGTTTCTCAAATGATCTTCTTTTATGTTCCATATTTTATTTTGAGTTGTTGTAGCCTAAACGTTTATGTGTAAAACTTTATGTTGAATCAAATAAAATATTTATTTCTAAATTTTATTTTGAGTTGTTGTAGCCTAAACGTTTATGTGTAAAACTTTATGTTGAATCAAATAAAATATTTATTTCTAAAGCTACTATTTGTAATGTCTACTTAATAATTTCTCATTTAACACAAAAATAACATTAAATAATTTTTTGGGGGTATTGTCACAGTCAAATGTAATTTGCGATTAATTAGATTAATTAATCAACACATCATGTAATTAATTGTAATCGACTGACAGCCCTATGTATATTATATTATATTATATTATATAAAAACAATTATGTTTCAAATATATATCCAAATAAGCTTTTTTTCAGTTTAGTTTCAATAAATGCAAGAAAAGAGCTTTTTTATTTCAAAAGAGCAAGAAAATCCAATTTTCCTGATAAGGCCCCTTAAAATTAATATAATAGGGTAAAAGCTTCACCTTTTACATAATCGCACATGGATAAACATTCATACACACACACATCTTTCCAAGCTCTATTACAGACGGACTCTCCTGCAAGCACAAGCACAAGCACAGATAAACACTCACGCTTCATTTCCATGCTGAGGATGAGGAGTTACACACCGATTCTGTGTTTGATGGCCACTTCAACACACACCCTCTCATGGAGAGATATGAGACACTACACTACACTACACTACACTACACTACACACACACACACACACACACACTCACACCAAGCGGCTTTTGTCAAGGGTTTGGGATTGAAATCTAATCAGAGCTTGTCAGACAGGAAGTACTGTGAGTTTGTAGAGACGTGTGACACAGAGAGAGACAGAGGAAGGGAAAGAGCATTTGAGGTTCTCGGGGAAAGTGTGTATTTGTGTGTTTGTGTGAGACGATTGCACAATGTGTTCTTTTAGGATTACGATTAATCTAAAATATTATAATTAGCATTATATGAAACAATAGAATCTGTGGTGTGTGTTCATTTACATAAACATGTGTGTTTGTGTTTCCTTTTTGCTCCGTCATTTGCTCCGTTCCAAAACATAAAGTGAAATTGTTGCGTGACATGATACGGTCAATCAGAACACATATTGTATTGTTTAAAATAAATAAATTAATTAATTAAAAACTTTATGTGGCAGATTTGAGAAATGCCAGTTAATATTATATTATATTATATTATATTATATTATATTATATTATATATTAGGAAAGCAGCAGCCTAATAAAGAGGTTGACTGACACAACATATTTCATGTATTTTGAAAATACAAAAACACTAAATTAAATGTACTTAAATATATATATATATACATTTTTACAAACTTTAAAATACAAAACCGTATTTTCGTATCATCCCTGCATGTTAGCGTCAAATTGAAATCTTCATGTTTTATTCACATAAAGAGCACTGTGATATTACCTATGTAGAGTGTTTTCGAATTCAGTCACTTATAAGGGTCCATTTGAGTTAGGATGCTCCTTTAGAAGGGAGCTGCCTATGTAGACAGCAATGTCTCAATTAAAGTGTTTAAACTGTCTGAGAGAGAGATAGAGAGGGAATGAAAAACTACCAGACAGATGAATGGCCGACTGATGATGATGATGATGATGATGATGAAGGTATTGTGTGCGAGACACTTAAACGCGAGGACAATCAAAACCTTCACATCATCTGTGCTGAGAAAAACAATGGCTGAATACAAATGATTGATTTTGGACAAAGTCTCTGATGATCTTTCGGAGAAAAATAGTTTCAGTAAGAGCCAATTCATCTGAGAGAAACTTCTCTGCTGTTGTGGATGAATGTGTTTGTATGACCGAATATTTAAAAGAATCAATATATCACAGTGGGATTATTCCTTACAGACTCATGTTCTTGAGTCTCAAGCTAATAATCAGAACATCAGCTCTATGAAATTCACCTCACATTTACATCGTCTTCATGAATTTTGATGAGTCACACTTTAAAGGAATAATTCAGACTCATGTTGCGCTAAACCTGAATGACTTTCCCCTCCACCATTGTTTGTTTTTTGTGTTTTATTTTGGTGTCATGTAAACTTGAGGATGAAAACTTTGTATTATTATGTACATTTTGTAAGTTTCATCTTCGTACCTTTTAACACTAGAACCGCCAGAGGTCGCTGTATACCTAAAAGCGCCAGCGGGTAAATTTTACCCACACACATAACAACTGTATTTATATGGCTAAAGAACATACTATTTCACTGTATCATGCCACTGTCTTCACAAAGAAGCATCTAGAGTCATGAAATGATTGTGTCTAGACATCAACTATATTTTTATCCTGTTATTTTATGTTCGAGACTTTTTAATGCAGGCTACACTAAATCCATAACGGTCAGTAGCCTAAGCTAAAAAAAAAAAAAAGGCCTGCACTGACAACGGAAATTAGAAGGTAGCAGCCTAAATATTTGGGTGGTGTAATATTATAATTAGGGTTGGGTACCAAAACCCGGTACCAATATGGCACCGGTACCTTTGTAACCGGTAGGTACTAGAACCGAATCCGAACGCAGATTTCGGTGCCTCATTTCGGTGCCATGCCTGAGCGATCTATTGAAATATTTGTCCTCTGGTTCTCCGAAACGGACGTAAGAAACATAATTGCGGCACCGCACGTGAAAAATTATTTCCCGACTGAGAAAATGCACGTGAACTCAAGTCAGAAAGCTCTAATAATACAAATCCAACACATCTTTGTAGTAACGAGAGTGTCCATGTTGTTTTCACATTCCGACTTAAAAGCACACCCCGGGAAATGAGAGCATCCGAGTAGCGCGTGAATGCAGTAATTACACTTGCTCTGATGGCAGCAGATAGCCTTCCGTTAACTAAGCTAAACATGCTTAAATTAAAATGCCTAAAGCTAAACCTCCCTTGTATTCACATTTCTAAACCTGTTGTCCAACAAAAGAGAAAATTATAACCTTTTTACTCCACAACACCAGTCAAATGCTTCCTTTTGTGATCTGATGAGGCTTCTTGTCACAGAATGA
>NW_015548232.1:116828-117900 GCF_001515605.1 Sinocyclocheilus anshuiensis | reverse complement strand
AGCAATAATAATTCACCACATTGCATAGGATGATGCGATGACAAATTCAAGCGCACAGCTTCACCTAAATATTTATTGATTTGTTTAGTTATATCATTTATAATTTGAATAAGAGAACAACACCATTAAACTTTGGGTAATCAAAAAATGGTTTTATTCATTACATCATATAGATCGGATTTTGTTTTTTCTTCAGGAAACGGCCAGACTAGAATAGCAGCACAGTAGTGAACATCTCGGTTACGTATGGTAACCCTCGTTCCCTGAAGGAAGAAACAGAGACGGATGACCGACGAATTGGGATCTCGCTTAGAGAGACCAATCTACTTCGATAGGCAGCAGATGCAGCGCATATTCAGGTTTTCGCTGAGGAGCCAAGCTGGTGACCCGGCTGCTCAGCGGTGGTACAGGAGCTGTACCCTGCGACCAGCTCCACGGCGCAGCTTTGCTGGAGGCTGCTGCGGATGCTGCGCAGGAGCGGGGGCGGATGCAGGTGGCCGCCCTCGGGCGATGAGCAGGCCGGGGCACAGGGGCATTAAGGAACCGAACTTTGTCGGCGTCCCTCATATCGACCAGACACAGTCAGTTTTGTCACTCCTGGACCACCATAGTGGACATCGCACGGCCCAGAGACCGCGCAGTGACCTTCGTCGCTCGTAGCACGAGGTCCGTAGCTGTATGGAGTTCTTTGAGAACTTCTGGGTCATGACCACCCTCGTGCAGGTCCCTCAGTGCCTTAGCCTGAAGAACCTGCAGTAACGCCGTAGTGTGTAAGATGGAGGCAGCTTCTCCACAGGCCGTATAAGCATCGCTGGCCAGTCGAGTACCTACAGACCCGGGAGGGGAGGCACGGTTCGCCCTGCCGGGTAGAGGCGGTATTAGGACACACGTCCACGACCTGGTGAGCTCCTCATGTACCTCCGGGAAGAAAGGCACCGAGGTGGGGCGCTGAGAACCAGCGCAGACCACCCCGAAGACCCAATCGTGCAACCTTGAGGGCTCGGGACACGGTGGAAATCTCCACTCGAGCCCTACCCCCACGGCGGCCCGGGAAAGCATAGCCGTTATTTCC
>NW_015548232.1:106806-109892 GCF_001515605.1 Sinocyclocheilus anshuiensis | reverse complement strand
GAGTGCCTCAGACCGCCCGCGCTACTGCCTGAAGTAGCCCCCCCTGGCTGCCGCCATGAGGAGAACTAGATCAAGGCAGAGGCAACGGAACTCCACCCCTTTGAGGAAACAGAGCTTGGCCCGTGACTCCGAGATGATCATCTTCCTGCAATGAGAACATGACTCATCCACAAACGCCACCTCAGCGTCCAGCGCCAGGTAACGACCGCATCCAGAAACGCCCGGGTGATACGTTGTCTATAGCAAGACCCACATCGTCTTTACAAAGACGTAACGTCAAGTTTGCTACGCAATGTCGTCTTTAAAAAGACACATCCGAAATTGCTCTTTTAGGGAAAAAGCTCTTTTAGCATGCTGAAGCGCACAGGGGAGATGGCCGCCTGCAACACAATCAGGGGGTAGTGCAGCCTGATGTGTGCAACCCACTCGACACGGGAACCCACCACCGCTGAAGCGTCATACCGCCAACACGAAGAGCTCTCAAAGAGCACGCTGAACTCGTTCAGTATTCTTCTCTCAGTAGAGTAGTCAGGAGCAGAACGATGTGATCGCTCGGCTCCGAAGCGAAAAGCTGAATATGCGCTGCATCTGCTGCCTACTTATACTCACGCTGTGATCAGCGGCAGCTGGATGCAATAATCGCATGCTAATGTGCATTGGCTCGTTTAGTTTACACTCGAAGTAGATTGGTCTCTCTAAGCGAGATCCCAATTCGACGTGATGTTGGGAGTGACCGACTGAAAGGGAACAATAAACGATATGGCAAGACAAAAATTTAATAATTAAACCAAAGTTTGACCAATTAGAGTAATGTGAGGCTAAAACATATAAATATGATATCTGGATCACTGTCAGACATGGCATTTAGTGTTTCTAATACCTACCTTCCATAAATCGCCTTTTTTTTTTTTTTATTTAACTTTATTTATGAAACTGATAACCGCTAAATCAGTGAGTGAAAGACGTTGCCTAGAAATTTATAATGTTAAAACATAAGCGGCAAGAAAATGACAGCGCGAAAATACATGCATTATATAGCGGGTAAATTTGACCCACTGGCGCTTATAAGTATAAATGCCTCGTTTTTTGATCTGATTTTATCTAAATAATTTTTAACAACATTGGATTGTAAATTACATAATTGTAGTAAAAGTCAATGACTAGGAGACTTGAATGTTTTATTTTAAATCTTTTATGTACATTTGAAAAATAGCCACGGGTAAAATTTACCCCGTGGCGCTTCTAGTGTTAAAGGATTGGTTCACTTCCAGAATAAATATTTCTTGATAATTTACGCACCCCCATGTCATCCAAGATGTTCATGCTTTTCTTTCTTCAGTCAAAAAGATATTAAAGTTTTTGAGGAAAACATTACAAGATTTTTCTCCAAATATTGGACTTCAATGAGGAACAATAGGTTGAAGTTCCAAATTGCAGTTTCAGTGCAGCTTCGAAGGGCTCTACACGATCCCAGCCGAGGAATAAGAGTCTTATCTAGTGAAACAAACAGTCTTTTTCTAAAAAAAGTTTCTATACTTTTTAACCACAAATGCTCGTCTTACACTAGCTTGACCTCACACATTACGTAATCACGTTGGAAAGGTCACGCGAGATGTAGATAGAAGTACTGACCCAGTGTTTACAAAGCGAACATGCAAAGAAAGTAAAACACCCTTACAAAAAATTTTAAAACAATGATGTCGGATGCTTTTGAAGTTGGAGGGGAAAATGAGATGGAGTTTTTTGCCCTACCCTACCTTTTTGAACCGAAGTACACAGATGAAAACTAACCTTGCATGACTTCCAACGTGATTACGTAATGTGTATTTGGACCTTCAACCCGTTGGCTCCCACTGAAGTCCACTATATGGAGAAAATTCCTGGAATGTTTTCCTCAAAAACCTTAATTGTGACCATAGACCACAAAACCAGTCATAAGGGTCAATTTTTCGAAATTGAGATTTATACATCATATGAAAGCTGAAAAAATAAGCTTTCCATTGATGTATGGTTTGTTAGGTTAGGACAATATTTGGCCAAGATACAACTATTTGAATATCTGGAATCTGAGGGTGCAAAAAGAATCAAAATATTGAGAAATATTCAGTTTTAATATATTTACAGTAGGAAATTTACGAAATATCTTCATGGAACATGATCTTTACTTAAAATCCTAATGATTTTTGGCATAAAAGAAAATAATTTTGACCCATACAATGTATTTTTGGCTATTGCTACAAATATACCCCAGCGACTTAAGACTGTTTTTGTGGTCCAGGGTCACAATTTATTTTCGACTGAAGAAAGATAGTCATTAACATTTTTGGTTGACATGGGGGTGAGTAAATTATCAGGAAATGTTTTATTCTGGAAGTGCATTATGGGCTTCAATCATTTCTATTTAAAGTTATTGTATCTTAGATGTGTTATATACTGTTATATAATATCTCATGTTCATCTTTCTGTCTTCCAGTTGGGTCAGATATTACGGAGTCCTTTCATGAAGTTTGTCGCTCACGCTGTGTCGTTCACCATCTTCCTGGGTCTGCTGCTTCTGAATGCGTCGGACCGGTTCGAGGGTGTGAAGAACCTCCCCAACGAGACCATAACGGATCATCCGAGGCAGGTGTTTCGTGTCAAGACCACGCAGTTCTCCTGGACTGAGCTCCTCATCATGAAATGGGTTCTTGGTAAGACCTGGGTCAGGGTGTGTGTGTGTGTTATTCTGACCCCCGCAGTGCTGTCTGTCTGCACAGATAATGGAAGGTAAAATTATTCTGATTATAGATGCGTTTCAGTGGTGTGTTTCACCACATCTGTATGCACGCATGTGTGTAAGAAAAAATAAGGCAGGTTTTATTCCATTTTGAGAGAACCTCATTGTCAAGTGATTTGTTTTTATAGTAATTTAATTAAATAATAATAGTTTTATTAATATTTAGGGTCAGGGATTTGAACAGCCACTGGTACTATTTCTCAATTCATTCAGTTTGCTGAGAGATGTGCTATTACTTTACAATTCTTATAACCTAAACTTTTTTATTATACTTTTTAAAAATAATTGTATCAATATGTATGTATATATA
>NW_015548232.1:104383-106291 GCF_001515605.1 Sinocyclocheilus anshuiensis | reverse complement strand
TATATATATATATATTATATATATATATATATATATATGGTGGATTTTTACAATCTGCCCCTAAGACAAGGGTTAAATGATAAAGTGTGTACTAAAAGACATTTCAACTCCCAACTTATTACATAGAATAAATTGGGACTTCAGATGCAGTTTGTTTAATAATATTTTGAATAATATTTAATATTATTAAATAATATTATATGGTGGATTTTTATATATTTTTATTTATCTGCGTCTAAGGCAAGGGTCAAATGATAGACATTTAAAGTCCCAGTTTGTTTGTTTGTCTGTTTGTTTTATAGACAGATTTTTAATATTATTTTAAATATATTTAATATTTTGAAATAATGTTATCTGATGGATTTTTATATCTTTTTATTTATCTGCGTCTAAGACAAGGGCCAAATGATAAACATCTAACATCCCAGTTTATTCATTATAGTTTGTTTGTTTGTTTACTAAATAAACAGATTTTTAATATTATTTTTAATAATATTTGTTATTATGAATTTAAATAATATTATATGGTGGATCTTTTTGTTTATCTGCGTCTAAGACAGTTGGGTGAAAAAAAATAGACTTGTTTTCTTTTTGAATTAACCCTTGTGCGACCTTATGGACATTTTTGATTT
Organism: Sinocyclocheilus anshuiensis; assembly: GCF_001515605.1. Classification (NCBI taxonomy): domain Eukaryota; kingdom Metazoa; phylum Chordata; class Actinopteri; order Cypriniformes; family Cyprinidae; genus Sinocyclocheilus; species Sinocyclocheilus anshuiensis. The sequence continues at coordinate 105,659 of NW_015548232.1, read as the reverse complement.
GGACATTTTAATTTTTTTTGATAATTTTGCCTGTGTTATTGCCAACTGCATAAATTTTGGCACAGGTGTGTATTTTCATTGGAATTTTAATATTTCACCCTCATTTCCTTTAATAAATCGATTTTACACTAGGTACAAAAAATAGTTCCTCTCAGGACCTTAAGGACAAAAATGTCCTCATTGAAGCCCATTAAAATTGCAATTTGTAATCCCAGGGCTATTTTTTACTATAAAATGATGCAATATTTGTTAATAGGCTTTCATTCTGTTGGCAAGGCTTCAAAATTAATTTTTTTACTATATTTTACTAGATGATGCCATTTTTTTCAAGTTTGGCATATAAAGCAAATACTCGCTTATTCCTGTTTTCTGCTTATGCATATTATAGTCTATTATAGAGTCAATTGGATAAATTATGCAGCTGTAATTGTGTGGGTGTGTTGGTATGGATGTCAAGAGTGTGTGTCCTAAATAAAATTTTTGTGTGTTTGTGTGTGCGCACCTGTAATGTTTGAGAGAGAGAAATGATACTGTACTGTGAATCACAAATCTCACCGCTGTGTATGCCAGCGGAGCTTTGCTGGAATCTAATGGGGAAAGTTTGGTACTGCACCCAAACAAAATCTTACTAAAAGCTAATTTTTTGAGATAACAACCTCAAATTTGGAACACAGCTTGTTTAGATTTATGGCTTTGATTTTCTATCAGCTTTTGAGTTCCAAATGTTTTATAAAATATAAATAATTTTCATAAACTTACACCTCTATAACATTTTTGGTTTCAACTTTTTTAACTTCAACAATAATCTGTCAAGGGTCTTCTTTAAAACGACCAAACTTAAGTCTACTCCCAAGCTTCAAATTTTTATGACAGTTTTTTTTGACATGGACATTTTTGTCCTATGTGTAACTTTTTTAAATTGACGCACAAGGGTTAAATAGATTTTTCTGAGCCCACCAGCAGATATTTGTTCTCATTTTAATCATAAACACATTTCGATCACTTTCTCATAAAACAACTCTTTTTATCTTCTTAGGTCATTTTGCTTCTCAAGTAACTGTATCTTGGTTTAAGAATCTTGGACATTTGCTCTGGAAAACAAGACTGAAATACTGAGGAACAACAGCAGTTTTTTGCAGTGTGATCAGAAGGATTTTTCTCCATATTTCCTTAATCCGGATTTGAACCTATTCTCTCTCTTTCTGTCTGTCTGTCTGTGTGTGTGTGTGTGTGTGTGTGTGTGTGTGTGTGTCTGTCTGTCTGTGTGTGTGTGTGT
>NW_015548232.1:100128-104230 GCF_001515605.1 Sinocyclocheilus anshuiensis | reverse complement strand
TGTGTTTCAGGCATGATCTGGTCGGAGTGTAAGGAGATCTGGGTTGACGGGCTGCGTGAGTACGTGATGCACCTGTGGAATGTTCTGGATTTCGGGATGCTGTCGATCTTCGTGGCCTCCTTCACCGCTCGTTTCATGGCGTTCCTCAAGGCATCTAAAGCTCAGCTCTACGTCGACCTGCACGTCCCCAACCACGACATCAGCAGCGCATCACTTCCTGCAGACATCGCCTACTTCACATATGGTGTGTAAATGCATGCAGAACCTCACACTTCTGTCTGAACTCTTGGCCATACCAACATAAGATGACTGGAAAAATATGTTAAAAATACCAAACAAATCAGAGCATGTCAAGGTCACATTTCACCTGAAAATCAAATATAAGAAATAAGATATTATGTTCATTAAAGATCTTTATGTTTTTGAAGTGTGACATTATTTGCACAATGAAAACACATTTAGCTTTAATTAAATAAAGCTAAAACTCAAACTCAAATGAAAACCAGTAAAAATATTTTTGTTACTTGAAATAAAATACATTTTAACTGAAAAGAGAAAAAAAATAATAAACTTTTTATTTCAGCTAGTTGCCTAGGCAGCCTTTATCAGTTTAATTTAGTTTAACTTGTACTAAAACAACTAAAACCAAATCGGAAATAAAAATGAATAAAAAGATTTATTAAATACATATAGACAAATAAAAAACTGTTAAAAATGACAAAACCTCACAACACATTGACTAAAACATTAACTAAATTTAAAATGAAAACAGAAAATATTAAAATGAATTTAAAACTGATTCACCATATTAATAACAACTTTAATATATATTCTGTAAATATTGAAATATTATTCAAATTATTTTAATTACATAAATTTTTACTGAATTATTTTATATAAAAATGTATAAAATATTTGAATGAATACATATACAATGTAAAAATTGTCTTGTAGTAAGAATAATTGGTCATATTTTTGTTATTGTCTTATGCACATTACAGTAATGAGAATGTGAATGTGACCTAGACATGTTTTCATGTGATTCACCCTGTTACTGCTGTGAAATCATAATACATTAATATGGGATCTTCTTCAAACAGTACAAGAAGCGTCAGAATCTTGCAGTAATTACCTTTCCGTTAATGACAATGGTAGATAATACCAGTTTAGCATAGTTGTATTGACATACAACAACTGATTATGGAATTCTAGCTGAAATTATGTTTACCATAGTACATTTTTGTGAGGTATGTGACTGTAGAATGCGTTCATATTGTGCGCTCAGGTATTTTGGGTAGAATCGTTAATGAGGCTGTGATGCAGATCTGTAGGAGTGTTAGCATCATTAGCTCAGCTGAAATCTGACCGCTCTGACCGCTGCTGTGTTTTAGCTGTGTATTAGCTCTGAGCACTAATAGATTAGCTGTAACTCTTATGTACTGCCTAAACTTTTGTGTAACTACTGCTATTATTCAAGTATTAAACTATTAAACTAACATAGCCAATAAATAAATAAAGAAACAAATAAATAAACAAACACACCTAGTATATGAAACAGAGTGTGCAGCAAGTCCAGAGAAAGAAAAATCGAATGTTGTTATTGTTAACCAAATCTAAAACTAAAACGATTAAAAATCGTTTTTTTGTTAAAACAAATACTGAAATAATATCAAATATATTCAAAACTTTCAAAACTTTTATTTTAGATTTTACATTTAAGAAATGTAGTTGTATTTTGTAATTTTCCTTTTATTTTTAATATTTTTAAATATACCTGTATGGTTTTTTATTATTATTTCAGTTTCAGTTTATATTTTTCATATCACTTTAATCATTTAAATTGTACAGATTTTAATTAAATAGAAGTATATTGTAAAAATTTTATTAAGTTTGACTGTCATATATTAAAAATTGGTGAATAACCATTATCACATTTTCATTAATAGAAAAAAACTGAAATAAAATGAAATATTAATATTAGATGTCATTTTCATTACATTTATTTAGTTTTAGAATTGAGGTAGTATTATATTGTTATTAATGTTTCGATTTTTGCCTTCAATTTTAATTGAAGTTTACAACTTTAATTATTATTTTATTTCATTTCTAGTTATTTTAGTACATCAAGTTAAAATAAATGAAAATAAGCAATGTTGTCTTGGCAACTAAATAAAATAAAATCAGTCAAAGTTTGAATACAAAAAAAAAAAACATTCAAATTGAAACAAATTAAAAAGGAAACTGAAAATATACAAATAAAAGCTAATTCAAAATATTAATACATACTAAATTAACACTTGGAAATAGTAGTAGGTTGTTTGAGTATGGCATGCATACATAATACATACTTCTGAGATATTATGACTAGTATGATAAAGCTGATATGTGTTATCAATGCTGCTATCTGCTGGTGTGAAAGTGATATCACAGCCTCCGAAATCACACAACATATATGAATACATATGTTTCTCTGTGTGTGTGTGTGTGTGTGTGTGTGTGTGTGTCTGAAATGTTTTGAATCAGCTGACAGTGTGTTTGATCTTCATTGTGTTCACTCAGAATGTCTGAACAAGGTCTTCATTAGCATTAGCCTTTGACTTCCTCCCTGTGATTCTCTTTGAATTCAAACCATCAAACACGCGTGACGTTACTTTACCATTCCTTTAAATCTGAATCAGCTCCCAGTTACAGAACGTACCGTGGTATCGGCGCAATATTTCCAGTAAAGCTCTCTGTACGTGTCTCTGTCGCAGCGAGGAACAGGTGGAGGCCGTCGGATCCTCAGATCATCTCCGAGGGTCTGTATGCCATCGCCGTGGTCCTGAGCTTCTCTCGCATCGCCTACATCCTCCCAGCCAACGAGAGCTTTGGCCCGCTGCAGATCTCTCTGGGACGAACCGTGAAGGACATCTTCAAGTTCATGGTCATCTTCATCATGGTCTTCGTGGCCTTTATGATCGGCATGTTCAACCTGTACTCCTATTACCTGGGGGCCAAATATAACCCCGCCTTCACCACGTGAGTGACACGCAGCCATAGCAACACCCTGGCAACCATACACACAACACACTAACACACATTTTATGAAGAAATTGAAACATTTGATACAATTTTTGCATCTCTTTTTTATGCTGGTGGTGCAGAAATTACGCAATTTATTTTATAAGAAATTTCAAACATCAAATGTTTAATTTTTTTAGATTAAATATTTGATTACTTATTATTATATTTATAATTATACACAGATTTTACATTGCACATGCAACACAGTAAAAAAAAATAATGCGACAAAACAAAACATTTTTTACATTAAACATTTCACAGATTAAATTATTTAATACTGGCCCACAATATGTAAAACTATATTATTGTTACAGAGTTCATTTTTTAAATTATTATTACTTATATTGTTTATAATTAGAGGATATATTTTACATCACACATGCAACACTGTAAAAACTGTGCATTATTAAAAGTAAAAAATTATTTACATTAAACATTTCTTGCTGAAATTTGACCTGCAATTGGACAGCAATATGTAAAATAATTAACGTGGCATGGGCTTTATTGTGCATAAAATAATCAAATATTTATTTATATTAAATATTTTTGCTGAAAACATTTAATATTAGTGACCTGCAATTTGCCTACAATATGTAAAATTGTTAATATGACATGAGCTGAATACAAAAAATTGTTTATTGTGCAAAAAAAATGTTTTATTTACATAAAAAAGTATCACTGAAATTATTTAATAATTTGTTGTGACCTGCAGTTGGCCAGAAATATGTAAAATTATTAACGTGACATGGACTGAATAGAAAAATATTTTTTGTGCATAAAAAAAGATAAAAATTTTATTTACAATAAACATGTCTCACTGAAAGTAATTTATACTAACGTGACCTGCGATTGGCCAACAATATATAAAATTATTAACGTGATGTCGTCTGAATAGTAAAAAAATCATTATGAATAAATAAAAAAAAATCAAATATTGATTTATATTAAAATTATTTAATATTACTGTGACTTGCAATTGCCCAACCTATATACAGTATATATATATATATATATATATATATATATGTATGTGTGTGTG
>NW_015548232.1:93670-100070 GCF_001515605.1 Sinocyclocheilus anshuiensis | reverse complement strand
TATATATGTGTGTGTGTGTGTGTGTGTGTGTGTATATATATATATATATATATATATATGTACAGTATATAGCATTATCAATGCAAACCTATGTATACTTTAAACATAATTGATTATTTAATATTGCAGTGACTTTTGGCCAACAAAATGTGAAATTATTAACGTGTACCTTTATTAACATGTACAATTGCAATTAGTGGCATGGGCTGAATAGAAAACAAAATTATCACACAATTTTTAAATAAATAGAATAATTTATAGTCAATAATTTGAGTGTTTGCTTTTTAAATGTCTAAATGTCTTTTCAGTCATTAATATAAATAATTACTATAATATAAATTAATTGTCCTTCTGAAGTAAATGTATCTTGATTTAAGAATGTTTAGATATGTGTACTGAAAAAAAATACTGAGTATGAACTTTTTTTTTTTCAGTGTAGAATCTTTTCCCTGCTTTCTCAACCATTTTTTTTTGTCTTGAACCCCACCAACTGAAAACCACTGCTGTGAACAGACCCTAAACTAATGCACTATACATTATTTAGTCCCTTTATGATGCTGTTTTCTTTAAGATTGTGGGTGCACATGTACACCAACATACATTCACCATCAAATACCTGCTGCTGAACCTCACAGGTAAAAGCATAAGCTTCTGTGTGAATTGACAAAATTTCACCTAAAATCCCTTCTTTGGTTCTTATTCAAACTCTCGGTGTCTCTGGCTGTCATCTTGTATTAGCGTGAGTGCTGTTTTCAGCAGTAAGCGCTGATTTGTATTCAGTGCACAGATATGTCAGGCTTATGAGAGAATGGCTCAGCTGTAATCTTTTCCAAATCGCTCTGCAAATGGGTTTTTTAAGTTCTGGTCAGCTGGTTTTGAAGTGGATCCCTGCGGTCCGGCTTCATTTAAAAGCGAACAGAATGAGGCGCACCGCCGGTGCTCACGAGGGGCCGTTCTGCTGCGCCGCGGCTTTCATTGTCTTTCATTTAAAGGGTCCAAATGCCTCATAAAATGCTCCAAACGACTCCTTATTATAGGCAAGACGATCCTAAACCTCAGTTTGATAACTTTTGTCATACAATACATCCAGTGCAAATATTGAAACGTTTAAATCAAGATACATTTAGAACCAAAACGACATTAGACAATAAGTCTTATTTTCTGGAAAAAAAATTCAAAATGAAGAGATTATGCTTGAAACAAGAAAACAATTGCTAAGCAAGTCAGAAAAGTTTTATTCATAAACTTAGATAATTTTAATACATTTTTAGAATTCACAAGACTTATCTTATAGTGTGTAATTATTTATATCACATAAAGGTATCTTGTTTTTTTCATGAATGTGTAAATATTTTTACTGGGAAAACAAGACAAAAATACAAAGTAAGAAAATCATGTTTTGCAATACATTGCTATAAAATGTCTGGAGAGCAGCTTGGACACATGAGCCTAGTCTGAGACATTGTTGAGATTATTTCTAGATTTTTCTCAGGAGAAACATCAAGCAGGATGCTTCAGTGAAAGTCTCATTTTTTCTCATTACTATCTGGGGGTGTGCAATAATTACAAAAAAATGATATTATTATTTCTGGGATTTTGTCGATCACAATAATTAGTGTTTAGAAGCATTTAGATGTATTTACACCACAATTACAATTGCATAAATAATACTAAATTAATGTTTTTTAAATATTAGAAAAAATATTAAATATAAAAAATATATAAAAATATTAGAGCAATGTTTTAAAAATAATATTCTGAACAATAAAATATTAAATTATTTAAAAAAGAATTGATACTTTATATGTAAAAATAAAACGGCCAGTAGGTGGCAGAAAGTCACTGTTTTTATGAGTGAGTCACTGAGACCATTAATTAATTAATTCATTCATTCATTCATTCATTCATTTGATTCATTCAAACGCTAATTAATTTAGAAATGAAGCAAGTGACCCTCTTTATGAATAGATCATTGAATCATTGATTTGTTCAAAATATGTACACTTATTGAACTTTTGTGTAAAATCAATAGCACATTTCAAATAAATAAATAAATGTTATTATTAGTATTATTATTATTCATTGTCAAGTTTACACACACACACACACACACACACACATAATTAATTAAACAAGAAAAATTAATACATTTTATATTTATTCATTTGAATATTATTGTTATTGGGCAAGGTCTAAAGTTATATTTTATATAACTTTAATGCTGTATGTCAGAGTGCTGCCTTTGTACTTTCGCCTGAATCGCCTAAAAATGTTTATGATGGCTGTTGTTGTTGTTTATTAAATACTATTATTCAATAAATAATATTTTATATAAATAGTAGAAGTATGTAAAATATTTAGTAGAAACGGTGCGTGTTCGTGATGGTGATTTTAGTTACATTGTTCTACCTTTAGATGGCGAAAGAGACTGTTTTTATGAGTCAGCAGTAAAGACTTTTATATTGAAAGGGACTGAAATGCCTTTTTAATAACAAGGAAGTTATTTTTACTTTCAACCACAAGATGCAGCCAACAAATGCACTGAGCAGCGCTGCCAATGGAAATCACCCTTAACAGATGAAAGGATAGTACAACAAAGATATCGCTTTCCTCAGCGGACATTCAAACTAATGTATTTTTGTGAATATGAGATTGAGCTGAAGAATGAATGCTCTATCAGATGCAGGTAATCACACTCTCTCAGTCAGTCTCTCTCTCATAATACTGTATTACACATAATACACTGCTTTTAATACAGTAATACAATAAGCTTTTAATGAAGCAACTCAACGTTCCTTCGTTACTAGTTCTAAAGTGACGTTTTTGAATTAGTAAGGCTTAGGCTCAGCTGTTAAACTGTCAACTTTAGATTTGAATCCGTGGCGGAAGGAAGTAGTTCTGCACAAAAGAGGGCTTTTAAAGACACTCCATTGTTATTTTTTATGTATTTACACACTTGTGCCATCGAACTGTTGTATAAATGCAATATCAAACTCATAGCCATGCAATATGGCTGTATATAGGCACGCTTTGATTACTACAGCCGAACCAATAATGTTGTTATTATAATTATAAAAAAAAAACTTCCTCTGAATATTTTACCATATATGAAATTCATGTTTTTTTTTCTGTTGCTGGTGATAGCTGTATTTGAACGGTATAAAATCAATATCACTTTGAAGTTGTGATTTGGGAAATACAGCACATTTGCTCGTGTGATATTGCAAAACTATATCATGTAGAAATACATGACAAAACCTCATAGAGAGGCATTTTTGCTTTCAATGATTTAATATGGGGTCATTTAAATTCTGCTAGGCTACTCTTTAGGCCAGTTTTTGTTTGTTTTTGAAAGTGACATGCTTGATAATGTCAGCTTCTAAATTGTTAAAACAACAATCACAATATTATTGTAAACAAAACATATCGCAATCTTTTATTACTATCTGTGAGAATGAATGGGTGCATTAAAGAGATCTCGCTGGTGTTGGCCAGTAATGTGTTTCAACCTAATTATGATGTGTTGTGTCTGCGCTGGTAGTTTTGTTCGCTGTAGGTGGGAAATTAGCATGCTGATTAAAGTGATGCACTGCCAGCTACCGGCCCGTAACGGCCCATGGAAACCCTGTTAGCGTCGCCATGGTTACGCTCCTCTGTGAGGGCTCTAAATGGAGAGTCCCATCCACATATCTGGGCCTGTCAGAGGATGCGTCGATTTTAATCATTCGGTGCGCATCACAGAGCGTCCTGCGGCAATGGAGACTGTTTTTAGGACAATAAGAGCCGCAAAGCAGATGGAATCAATGAGAGCCCACAGACCGATTTAATCTGAATCAGTGAAGGTGAACTGTGTTTGAGCTCAGGTTTAGGTTTGATGTGGACCGGAAGGTCAGCCTAACATGGTGACATGTGACACCTGCCATACAACAGAAAACCTTCCCAAAAAAGACATTATTAGGACATTAAAAATGAAAGCTTACTGGCCTGTAGGAGGGGATTTTTATGTTGTTTTGAAACATTTCAAATGTATGGAACAGTTCACATTATTTTATATTACATGTACCGTAAGCAATCACCTCAATAATAATAATAATAAACAAAAAACATATAAACAATAGTGTAGTAGTAGTAATAATAATAGTAGTAGTATGTAGTAGTAGTAATAATAATAATAATAATAATTTTATTGTTATTATTTTATTTTATTGCTGTTGTTTATATTTATTTATTACTATATATATAAATCTAAACAATATATATATATATACACACACATACACATGTGTGCGTGTGTGTGTGTATAAATTAAACATGAGCATATTAAAATTTGCATTATTATTATTTATTGTTGTTTAATAATTTAATAATGAAATGATATATAAACATTTTAAATACAGCCATTATTGATATATCAATAAATCTTAATAAATGAAACAACAAGAATAATTGGTTTAATTAATATTTAATAATTGTATGATATATATATAGAGAGAGAGAGAGAGAGAGAGAACGAGAGAGAGAGATACATTATTAATAAATGAAAAAACAATACTACTACTAATAATAATAACATTCGTTGATATATATATATATTTTTCTATATTATCATTGTTGTTTAATTATTAATGTCTATTTTTAATTATATGCATTTTAATTATAATTTTATTATTATTTTGCAAACAAAAACATTTAACATTTTACTATATGTGAGATTTATATTATTTATTTTTGTTGCTAATAAGAACATGCACACATAAGAACATATATTTTCTTCATTTTGTGTCTAAGTAAATATATTTAATTTTATTCTTGATACTGTAATAATGTAAACATTGAAGCTCATCTAGTGTCAGAGGTGAATTCAGTTCCATGTAGTGTGTGTAACTTGTGAACAGTGTGTGTGTGTGTGTCTGTGGTGTCAGTAGAGGGCAGTGTGGATCTGCTTTCATCTCCAGCTCCTTATAGAGAAACATGCAGCATTTCCCAGCATGCCTTGATAAAGTTCACATGGAGAAGGTGGAACTCATTAGTCATGAGACCGTCAAACACCTCTGCGCCTCCAACGAACTTAACTAACCTCAGATGTGGAAGACGGTGGCTTAATGTGGAGGTATGAGAATCTGTAAATAGAGCAAGTAAAAGATAGCTTCAGAACGTGTCAAAAATCACAGCAGCTGAAACAGAAGACCTTTGTGTTAAAGGTCATAGATTTGATTCTCGAGGAATGCATGAACTGATCAAATGCAGACCTTAAATGCAACTTAAGTCATCTTGAATAAAAGCGTCTGCCAAATGCATGACTGCAGATTGTGTTTGCTAAAGTCAGAATGACCATTAGATATTTAATTTACATTTACATTTATGCATTTGCCAGGTGCTTTTATCCAAAGTGACTCTCAGTGCATTAAGACTATACATTTAATCAGTTCATGCATTTTCATATATTTCATCAGGACGTGGACAGACTTTAATAAGTGCTTAACTACAACATGAAACATGTTAACTTGCACGACCACTATGACTGCAATAATAGTTGGCCTCATTTAGTTTATTGATACATTTTTATTACGTATAATTCATCATTGCATGTTGTTCAAGAGGAAATTATATGTGCTTTCTATATTTGGTTTAATTTGTGAACATTAGTTAACAGCATTTGTTAACTAATTTCTACAGCATTTATTAATGTTAGTTCATCTAGGCATTTACAAAAGCATTTAACATTAGTTGAACTGTGAACTAACAAACATACAGTATAGACACACCTAAATACATTAATAATTAATTAAACATTACTATATATTTTTTAATTATTTTCTCTTTCTATGAAATCCAAAAAGTGCCCCAGTTTTTTTCACAGAAATAATCCTCTGGAAAAAAAAACAAAAACAACTTTTCTGCCGACAAAGCTGATTTTCTTATTTCAACAGTTACAGTATATAGTTAGTAGATATTTGACGTTTAGCTGTGCTTGTGCCCTGAAATGACAGATTCAGCCCTGAATATTTTATACTTTTAATAATTTAGCTGACTTTTAAAACTTAAAATAGCAAAACATTATTTCCCATTGGGTACTTAGTTTAACTCAGAAATCTGTCATATCATGGAAGTTTGTCATATTGCAAATGTGATTGTGTAATTATCTGACGTGATCTTTTCAAGCTCTGCAGATGTTTTTCTGTCCAGTGTTACAGTGTGTTCTCCGCAGGGTCAGTCTGTCCCTGGATTCAGGGTGAATCAGGGGAAATTAATGGCAGACAGATTGTTTTGAGGTTCAGCAATGTTGAAACACTCACAGGTTTGCTAACAAGCCTTAAAGGTTAGAGCGCAGATACTTCTGTGTGAGTGAGTGTGTGTGTGTGTGTGTGTGTGTGTGTGTGTGTGTGTGTGTGTGTGTGTG
>NW_015548232.1:91051-92561 GCF_001515605.1 Sinocyclocheilus anshuiensis | reverse complement strand
TGTGTGTGAGTGGGTGTGTGTGTGTGTGTGTGTGTGTGTGTGTGTGTGTGTGTGTGTGTGTGTGTATGTGTGAGTGGACAGAATTGAAGAAGTGCTGGCTAACACTTGATAAACAGCAGCACAGCACAAACTGATCACACAAACACACACACACTGAATTTCTTTTCATTTTATTTGATGTATTTTTTCATTATTTATTTAGTTATTTATTTAATATTACTATTTAAGTTTAATTCATTTTTAGTTCAGGTTTAGTTTTTATTTATTTTCAGGTCGTGATTTTAGTGCTTCAAGTTAAACGTTGTAAAGTCAACCTTTCAAATTTGTTTAATTAGTTTTCATCTAATATTTATATTTTATTTCAGTGTAAAATTAACTTTTTTTTCAATGAACAAACTGTTTAGTTAATGATAATAATCTAGATTTTTTTATATTTATTTAAATTAAAAAATATGTTATTGAACAAAATGTTTTAACAGTTTTAGTTTGTGTTAATAATAATAATTTACATAAACCTTTGTTTCTAATTTAAAAAAATATTTATCGTTTTAGCTAATTATAGTAATCTATATATTTAGTTTCAGCTTTAATTAAATAAACTATTTTTTAATGAACAGAATGTTTTTAATTAGTCTCTTTTTAGTTAATGATAATGATCTAGATGAGGATATTGTAACCTTTTTAATTTCCATTTATTTATTTATTTTAGTTTTTCATCTAATATTTATATTTTATTCCAGCTTTATTTAAATGACCAAATATGTTAAATGAACAAATTTATTTGAGTAGTTTTAATTTAATGTGGATGCATAGATATATATATAAAAAAGAAACGGGATTCTTGACTAAGAATGGATTGCAGCATGACTTTGCATGCACCACCTGTGTTGTTTAGTACCAGTTTCACTAAAGATGTAATAATAAATAATAGATGCAAATGTGCCACAAAATGTGCTGCATGTCATTGCATGCCGCCATCCTCATGATGCAGGTCATTTCTGAGTGTTAGGTTGTGCTCGTTTAGAGAATAAGGCACAATCAATACTGAGGCTCATTTACACATAAAGCAGGTTTGCACTAAAAAGAATGAGAGTGAATACTGAATACTCAAACATGTTCAAGTAGCCTCAGTGTTGAATGAATTCAGCCGGGAGAGAGAGAGAGAGACGTGATGCTGGAGCGTCTCTGTGAAGCTCCACTGCAGGCTTTGCACTTTTACACTCAGAGATAAAGAACCAGAGGAAACAGGCAGACAGGAATGGACAGAATGAGTGAAAATGTCCTCGAACCAGGAAAGAAAAGGAAAAACTCTCCCGCTGGTAGAAGCTGTGTGAGGAGCTTCATTTGAGCACAGGATTCCTCTCATATAGTCTTTTAAAGTATGTGCGTCAGTGCGTGGGTTTTCGCCAGGGAACATATAAAAACATGTAAGAAAAACTTGAAAAATGTCACCCCCGGGGGCCTGCTGTCACTCAAGGATTTTGCAGAATTATTTGAAAATGCATAAAGC
>NW_015548232.1:87712-89221 GCF_001515605.1 Sinocyclocheilus anshuiensis | reverse complement strand
ATATCTTAATGATTTTTGGCATAAAAGAAAAATCGATAATTTTGACCCATACAATGTAATGTTGGCTATTGCTACAAATATACCTGTGCTACTTATGATTGGTTTTGTGCTCCAGGGTCACATATATGTACATACTCACACACACACACATATAAAAGCACGTATGCATATATACATATGTAATAAATATATAAATATAATTAATAATTAACATATTTATAAATATTATAAGTATAAATATACACTTAGAAACTCCAAAAGGACACCAAATAACCAAATGATATAAGGAGCCCATAAGCACATTTTATAGTATGTGTACAGTGCAACAGCAAAGAGCTTTTTTACATTTTAGAGAAGCCAAGTTGCGATAACGAACAGGACCACATGGAGATGGCAAAAAAAAAAACCTAAACCAGTCGCCTGCTGACTACATATATCTACTACAGTACAATGATCCATTCAGTATAACTAAACACAGCAACATACAGATGACAAATCAAAACATTATCGTGAATGTGAGTGGAAACAGCGTGAATGTACGGAAATGTCTGTGCCTGTGCATAAATACAATGTGCGATCAGTGCGTCAAGAGCACTCATACACGCATTAATATAACAGACTCACGTGTGCTTACTGTACTGTACGACTCCTGTACCCCACCACAATCGTCTTTACCGTGATTGCAGTCTTCATCCATCAAAACTTTACTAGCGAGACTGGTTATCCAGTTGAGAAACCGTAGTTTGCATCTCATCTGGCCATACAGCGGTGGGATGTGTTGACATTCTGTTCAGTCTGTACTTCACACAGCGCGTGACGTGTGAGGGCTCGCGCTCTTCAGAGACAATCACAGAATATGATGCAATCTCTGATGTAATCAGCCTGGTTTCCTTTATATTAGCGCTGTTTTGGACGGATTGTTTGAATGCATTCGCTTATTGGATCATTGGACTGAAAACTTTCCCGGAGTTGAGCAGCTTAAAATGATCTAATCGCAAGCAGAGTAGCAAACGTGTGTGTGTGTGTGTGTGTGTTTTATATGCGGCATCACACACATGCTCAGAGTATCTTTAACAATCAATCAAATCGAATTGATCTACAAGACATGGAATAATCAAGTGTTGTAGATTATTCCACCGTATGAATTATGCATTGGATTTTTGAAAGGATTTTATAGGTCATCTTCAGGACAGGTTTGAAGACCCCGACCTCCTCATTTGCATTCAAGCCAGAAGCCCTGAGGAACACTAGTGCTTTGGTTAAGATGAATCGCTTGTGTTGCACCAGACCTCATTAGTCAATCGATTTGTACAAAAGTATCTCCTAAATGAATTAAATATAAATGCTAAAGACCTGAAGAAGCAGAAGACGTGAGAGCTATTCCTGTAAACACACGGGAATGAAAGTCAGTCTACGGCTGGATAAAATACGGATGATATTTTAAGAAAGAGAGAAATAGAGAGAGAGGGGATGGTTTTCTTGCCCAGTCTGTGGGTGCAAAGCAACAGA
>NW_015548232.1:42576-87450 GCF_001515605.1 Sinocyclocheilus anshuiensis | reverse complement strand
TGTGTGTGTGTGTGTGTGTGTGTGTGTGTGTGTGTGTGTGTGTGTGTGTGTGTGTGTGTTCAAGGAAGGTAGATGACCTAAACATGAGTCAGAAAGCGTCTCTCTTTCTCTCTGCCTACATCTTTAAGCACGTTCACTGTGAAGTAATTTTGTGAAACACACAGAGAGAGAACGGCTCTCTCTGTGTAAAAAGGAAATATATGCTTCTGTGTGTGTTTGTGCAGTTTTAGGACGTTTACCTGTGACTAACCAGTTATTAACACATGTACAGAGACACATCTGAAGCAAAGGTGGTTGAGAAGCTCTAGTGTAGACTTCTGTGAAGTTAATTATAGTCGCTGCGTTCCAAAACCTAGTGAGCTGCTTTGCTATCCACCACCTACATAGTCAGCTGTCTTTAACGATGACGTCCTGATTGAAATTGAACCTCGTAAGTGATGGATTTGAAGCGTTACACAAATAGTGTAACTCACAATTGTTATTGATTCTTTTCAATAGTGAATTAAATACTGTATATTTATCAAATGTGACCCTGGACCACAAAACCAGTCATAAGGGTACATTGTATATATACTGTATATATATATATTTATATTTATACGGTGAAAACAACTTTACAAAATAAGCTTTTTATTTTCACAAAATCTGTAATTTTCTGTCACTGTTTGAACATAGCACAATCATTGGACTGTTCACAATCATTCATATGTGTGAAAATGAGCTGAGAATGAAAGAAATAGTTGTAATCTGGCTCAGAGGAAGACTGGAATCATGTCTTTGTGGCAGTTGTTCTACTGGTTAAGGGAGAATACAAGACGACTTCACCTTACAAATAGTTGTGAAAATCAAAAATGCTTTTCATCATATTTTGTGAGAAAGTGTCACATGTTCAAAGCAAAACAGACACGTTTAGAATCAGCAGCCCACAATTAGTCAAAAACAAGTGTTGGATTTTATTCAGCAAATATGAAGCAGGGCATTGTAATCATTTCTCTTTTATTATCACATTATTATCCTATTGCAGGGAATTTCGGGATTGCCTTTTCAGAGAAGGATACATGTCTTAAAGAATTAGTTAATCCAAAAATGAAAGTTTTCTTAAAATATACTCACCCTCAGGCCATCCAAGATGTGGATGTTTTTGTTTCTTCATGGGAACAGATTTGGAGAAGTGTAGCATTACATCACTTGCTCACCAATGGATCCTCTGCAGTGAATGGGTGCCGTCAGAATGAGATATATATTTGTTTAGAACTGTTTTGGACTGTTTTGCATGACTTATTCCCTTGAGAAAGCAATATTATGGATAGAGGACTCATATTTTATCAATGGTTTGAAGTTAAAACATCTTATATAGATTCGTTTCTTACAAACATGCAGCTTTTAGCTTCATAAGACTTTAATTGATGGACTGGAGTGGTGTGGATTACTTTTGGATTATTGTGATGTTTTTATCAGCTGTTTGGACTCTCATTCTGACGGCACCCATTCACTGCAGAGGATCCACTGATGAGCAAGTGATGTAATGCTACATTTCTCCAAATCTGATGTAGAAACAAACTCATTTACATCATGGATGGCCTGAGAGTGAGTACCTTTTCAGCAAATGTTCATTTTTGGGTGAGTTATTCCATTAAGGCTCTTCTCTAAGTTGAGCTGACTTGTTTTTCTTGACAGATTGTCACTGGGTGTCACTGAGGTTTTGTCAGATTTACTTTAGGGGTCCGTTTTAGCTCACACACATTTAATAGCTTTTGATCTTGTCAGCAATCATCTAAAGAATGACAGAGGAACTAAAGTTTTCATCTCTCATCACACAAAAAAATATTTTTCATATTAAACAGACGAGCTGGTTTCATCATTTTGATTGGCGTCGTGATGGCATCTAATCTCCCGCTAATATTTGGGCCAGTCTTTCTTCAGAGAGACTAATGGATGGAAAACAGGAAAGATGAGTAGAAAATAATTGTCATTAAGAACAATAAAGAGAAGATGTAATTTATGAGGGTAAATGGGATGAGAAAGAGAGAGAGAGAGAGAGAGAGAGAGAGAGAAGGAGATCATAACAGAAGCGATAGAAGAACTTCTTAGGTGGATAAATTTTTTTGAATGGTCTCTTTCTAATATGATTTACATGTTAATAAAACCAGTTGCTCATGGCTATAATATACCTACTGTCTGAAATCATCAGATAAATTACTAGAGATAGAGAGAAACTCTAAACCACATCTAGATATATTAATAATGAATGAGAGACTGAGAAAATATCAAGTGTGAAATAGAGAGACTTAAATTAAAAAAGGAAAATTTTACAGAGTGAAAAAAAAAATGGTAGAAAAGTGAATGCAATTATATTTAATATATAGTATATATATAAAATTGTAGCCAAATTATACACAAGAGTTAAAGAATCTGCATGAGTCAATCTGCTCATATTTCACCCTAAAATCATAAAGAAATTATATTTTACATGAGGAAAATTAATCCTATTTTTAGGACCTTTATGTATGTGTCACAGATCAAGCCAGAGACAACAGGTAAGTGAATGAAAGGCAGGTTTATTGACAAGTATGGCAAAAGGCAGATAGTCTGGAGCAATGGCAGGTGAGAATTCAACACAAAGTAAAGTCCAATGATTCTTAGCGGTGTATTGATGTTTGGTTCTTTGCAGGTTCGCAGAGAATACGGGATCCAGGAGCAGAGGAGAACAATGATGGAAGATCTTTGGAGAACTGGAGGTAAGAATAAACAGGCAAGTTGCATTTAGTGAGTCTGGTAAAGTTCTGTGTAGTGAACCGTAGAGAGTGAACTGGTGCAGGACTGGGACACGGGGAATACCTCCAGGGCGGATCAGGCGAGCAGGCAGACTAGGAAGCCATGGATGAGCAGGCAGTTCAGGAGGCCACAGCGGAGCAGGGAACTCAGAAGGCCATGGCTGGATGGCCTCCGTTGGCCTTGCCACGGCCACTACAGACGGACCCATACTATCCCCCCCAAAAAGAAAAATACTTGGAGAGAATAACGTGCTCCGATGCCCTCTTGGGGCCAAAACCGGGGATCCTTCTTTGGGCTTAACTGGGGATCAGGAGCCCTCCGTGGGCTAAACTCGGGAACAGGAGCCCACTCTGGGCTGACACTGGCGCGAGCTCGGGGGCTGGAGCCGACACTGGCGCGAGCTCGGGGGCTGGAGCCGACACTGGCGCGAGCTCGGGGGCTGGAGCCGACACTGGCGCGAGCTCGGGGGCTGGAGCCGACACTGGCGCGAGCTCGGGGGCTGGAGCCGACACTTTCTTCTCCTTAGATTCCCCTCTAGGTTCGGGATCAAAGGTGTGGTCGGCAGGCTTGAGTGAGCCTTCGGCCGGCGGGCTTGACTGAGGAATGGCCAGCGGGCTGGATAGAGTCACGAGCGGCGGGCTTGTGAATGCCGCGGCTGGCAGGCTTGGCTTCGGAACGGCTGGCGGACTTGTGCCGCGGCCGGCGGGCTTGACATCGGAGTGGCCGGCGGCCTTGACTGATGAACGGCCAGCGGCCTTGACTGAGGAACGGCCAGCGGGCTGGTTCTGGATCGGGGCTGGACGCTCTCTAGACACCGGAGGATCCCTTCCCTCCAGCTCAGTCCAGTGGTGTCTGGGAGGACCACAGGGCGATGGTAGTTGGCCCCGATCCAGAACAGAGAGTTGGGCGTTGCGTCGTCTAACGCCATACTCACGGCAATCCCGCAGGACTCCCTAGCATACTCCACAAATGGGAGATCCTGGTGAGCTAGGGCGGCAAACTGCGTGGCAACTTCCATAGCTGCGGAGAGAAGCATTTTGTTTTTTTGGTCCGGTCTGTTGTCACAGATCAAGCCGGAGACAACAGGTAAGTGAATGAAAGGCAGGTTTATTGACAGGTATGGCAAAGGCAGATAGTCTGGAGCAATGGCAGGTGAGAATTCAACACAAAGTAAAGTCCAATGATTCTTAGCGGTGTATTGATGTTTGGTTCTTTGCAGGTTTGCGGAGAATACGGGATCCAGGAGCAGAGGAGAACAACGATGGAAAATCTTCGGAGAACTAGAGGTAAGAATAAACATGTAAGTTGCATTCAGTGAGTCTGGTAAAGTTCTGCGTAGTGAACAGTAGACCAGACGGTGAGTGACTGGAAGTAGCATGCTTATGAATGGTGACTTGATTGCAGATGACAGGTGCGGGGAATCAGAACTCAGGTGATGGTGATCGTGACTGAGAACAGGTGTGAGCTGGGGAGGATTCTGGGACATGGAGTCCAGAGCTGGTGATTGTGGTGATTCGCTGACAGTATGTATGTATGTATGTATGTACTTATTTATTTATAATATTATAAATGTGAAAGAGTATCTGCGTGAATCTTACAAAATTTGCTCATAATTACACCCTAATTACACCCCAAAATTAATAATAATACATTTTTTATTTTACATGAAGAAAATTAAACCTTATTTATTTATTTTATTTTTTGCATTGTGGCATTTTTCATTACAATTAACTGCATTTTACCCCAAATGTGCAGCATTGTAATATGAAACACATAATAATATATCATTTTAATTGTAAAATATTTATGCACCATGGTAGTATTCGTTGTGGTACCATTTATTTATGCTGAAAAAAAGCTTAAAAATTTATATTAAAAATATTTTAAAATATTATTATTGTTTACATTACAAAAAAGTATCCAAATGCATAACAGTGAGAATTTGGACAGAAAATGTGCTTCAAAATAATCACAATGCAAACCTTAGTACTTTTGTTGGTGATTTGTATTCCATCTTTGGCAGAGCCTCTGTTCTTCTGTTCTCCAGCGTCACTCCATCTGATTCACTGAGTGATTCATCATCTTCATTCTGCAGTCATTCAGCTCATGAATGCAGCTCTCTGATAAAAACAGGCACAGCCACAGATGGAATAAAAACGTTTCGTGCAC
The DNA here is from genome assembly GCF_001515605.1 of Sinocyclocheilus anshuiensis. Taxonomy (NCBI): domain Eukaryota; kingdom Metazoa; phylum Chordata; class Actinopteri; order Cypriniformes; family Cyprinidae; genus Sinocyclocheilus; species Sinocyclocheilus anshuiensis. The sequence continues at coordinate 82,506 of NW_015548232.1, read as the reverse complement.
AAGAAAGCACAATCACATAAAGTGTTCAATTGAAGACTTGCTGAAGTTCTTCTGCCTCTCGGATGTTTCTCCTGAGAAAAAGACCCCAGAAATCTCATATGTTTCATCTCTAGAAGAGCTCGCAACAGGTCTCAAACTGCCCAGATTTACTAAGATACAAAAGTCTTTGTCACAAACTCCATCCATATCACAAGCTTTCTCAGTTGTTTATTTCGAAAATAATGGTTTAAACCGGTTTTGTTTAGTTTGTCTAAAAACAAACAAAAAATATCAGTGAAAGAGCAACATCTGAGCAATAATGTTCCTCTGCTCTGTGTTTGTTGACAGGGTTGAGGAGAGCTTTAAGACTCTGTTCTGGTCCATATTCGGTCTGTCGGAGGTGGTTTCTGTGGTTCTGAAGTATGATCATAAGTTCATCGAGAACATCGGTTACATTTTGTACGGGGTTTATAACGTCACCATGGTGGTGGTTCTTCTCAACATGCTGATCGCAATGATCAACAGCTCCTACCAGGAAATTGAGGTAAGAATTTACTGCAAAAAAATACTGATTCTCAATTTTAATGAAGTCTTGGTTTCACAAAAAAACATATCTAAATCTCCTTAAAGCGAGATAAATTTACCTGACAAGCAGTGATGGGAATGTTATACTTAAAGATTATAATCCATTACTGATGATTACATGACGAAAAACTGTAGTTAGTAACGTAATCTATTAGATTACACATTTTAGGTAATGTCATCTGACTACTTTTTGATTACTTTTGACCTAACTCATTTATCATATGCATCTGATTATACTTATCTTGCACCATGTAACTGATCAATCTCACTATCTCTGCAGGAAGATGCTGATGTGGAGTGGAAGTTTGCTCGTGCTAAACTCTGGTTGTCATATTTCGATGAAGGACGGACGCTGCCTGCGCCGTTTAACCTGGTGCCCACTCCAAAATCCTTCTATTATCTGATCATCTGGGTCAAGTCCTGCCTTATACGACTGTGTAAGGGCAAAGGTCATCGGCATGAAAACGAGCTAGAGATGGGAATGCTCGATTCACGCCCGAAGGTAAAACACATACTGCACATTAAAAGTGTCTACTTATATTTGATTTTGAACAACATTTGTGTTCTTCATGCATCGTAGATATAATTTTTCTTTAAACTTTAATCTGTCTCACAGCAGATCTGAATGTCTTGTCTGATTGCCTGATGTCTCAGTTCTCTCTCGTCTGCAGTTTTGTGTCTTCTAAACTGATTTGCAGCTGCAGATGGACAGAAAGACTTTGATTAAGATCCTTTAAATGGAAATGATCTTGACAGTGAGACTCAATCAAGTGTCATTTAAAGAACAAATGGCTAAAATCTGGTATTCGCAGTGTTTCGCCTCTGTAAGTTTCCGAAATGCAGCATCAGAAAACTTATATTGAGAACTAATGCTGAAAACTGAAGAGAATTTAGACTAAAACACATTTAGTCTAAAACTTTTGCATTTAGAATGCAGAATAAATTATATTATATAATTATAATTATACTAGAATAGATTATATTTTGTACTCAATATGTGTAAAATATATAATGTAATATTACATATTATAAATAATATATAATTTATATAAATTAATATCATTAAAGTTGTATAAATAAGTGTAGAATGTATGTGTGTGTGTGTGTGTGTGTGTGTGTAAATCTAAAAATATATATAATATGATATAAATATAATTCAAGTGCATATTATTTGTACTAATTTTATATAGTGATTGGTTTCTGATAGATAGTTTTGAAAATTGCAAAAAAGGCATATTACATAACCAGGAGCTAATACCTATTTTTATACCTTTAATTAATTACATATTTTTAAAGTGAAATGTAGTTACTCTCTATATTATTTGATTGATTATATTTAGAATGTAATGGATACAAAACTAAAACATCTGGTTATTCATAACACATGAAACATGTCAGTGCAAAATCAGTTCCCTTTCAGTCGGTCACTCCGAGTCACGTCGGTGACCGACGAATTGGGATATCGCTTCGATAGACCAATCTACTTCGAGTGTAAACTAAACGAGCCAATGCACATTGGCATGCAATTATTGCATCCAGCTGCCGCTGATCACAGCGTGAGTATAATAAGGCAGCAGGTGCAATGCCTACCAGCTTTTCGCTTCGGAGATGAGCGACAACGTCGTTCTGCTCAACTGTGTCTGTTCGAGAACTACGGACGAGAACCACTTCCAGCAGTAGCGCGGGCAGTTTGAGGGTTACAGTGATGGCAAACCCTGCAGGGAACCAACCCTCTGGGGACCATCACTCCTCTTGCACATCCGATTCAGTGGAGCGACCCACGGAACGCACTAGGCCCTCTTTCCGACAAGGTGGTCTGCGCTCCCGTCGCATGTCGCAACTCGCCCGCCACCTCCTCCTTTGGAGTCGGAAGGTCACTTCGTGCTGTTCACATTCCGGGCCTGCTCAACTGTACAGCCGATGAGCTGTCTCGAGCAATGCTCCCGGGAGAATGGCGACTCCATCCCCAGACGGTCCAGCTGATTTGGAGACGTTTTATAGCCACTCAGGTAGACCTGCTTGCCCACAGATGCACTGGCACACAGCTGGCCGCGGGGCCTGCGCAAGTATGCGTTGCCCCCAATGAGCCTTCTCGCACAGACGCTGTGCAAGATCAGGGAGGACGAGGAGCAGGTCCTACTTGTGGCACCTTACTGGCCCACTCGGACCTGGTTTGCGGAACTAGTGCTCCTCGTGACAGCCCCTCCCTGGCAGATTCCTCTGAGGAAGGAACGCTTATGCCTTGAAGTGGAACCTGTTCGTCGAGTGGTGTTCTTCTCGCCGAGAAGACCCCCGGAGATCCCCAATTGCGATCGTGCTTTCCTTTCTGCAGCAAGGGCTGGAGCGAAGGCTCTCTCCCTCCACCCTCAAAGTCTAGGTTGCTGCTATTGCTGCGTACCGTGACCCGGTGAATGGGAAGTCGGTAGGTAAGCATGACCTCGTCATCAGGTTCCTTAGAGGGGCCAGGAGGTTGAATCCTTCCCGGCCCCCCTCTATACCCTCTTGGGATCTGTCTCTAGTGCTCAAAGCACTACAGCAGGGCCCATTTGAGCCTATGCAGTCAGTCGAGCTAAAGTTTCTTTCAATGAAAACTCTGCTCCTGCTTGCACTGGCCTCCATCAAGAGGGTAGGGCACCTACATGCAATTTCGGTCAATGAATCGTGCCTAGAGTTTGGGCCATTTCCCAATTCGTCGGTCACCGACGTGACGTCTCCGTTCCCTCCTACAGGGAACGAGGGTTACCATACGTAACCGAGACGTTTCACATTCTGAAAACTCAAAGCAGTAATGCATGTTGAATATTGGCCTTTTATTTTTTTTAGGCTGATCGTCATCGAGCAAATCTCAGGAGCCAAGAGGAGAACGCTGTCAAGAAACCCATCAAAAACCCCACAAGATATCAAGTGAGAGACTCAACAAACCATATGAACCTGAAGAGAGTTCATTATTATCTCTGTATGCAGCCAGTTTGAATTGATAAGCTCTTTCTCCCTCATGTCTGTCTGTCTGTCTGTCTGTCTGTCTAACAGAAGATAATGAAGCGCTTGATTAAGCGCTATGTTTTGAAGGCTCAGGTCGACGGAGAGAATGATGAAGTTAATGAAGGTACAAACCCTGTAAATTTACTGCAGGCTCTGGTTTTATTTCACCCCAGACTGTCAGCTCAAATCATGTGTCTTGTTGATCACTCAAACTTTCTTGTGTAAAAGTAAAAATCTGATTATCTACAGTATGAGTAACTTAAGCTCTGTGTGTGTTAAAGGTGAACTGAAGGAAATAAAACAGGACATCTCCAGTCTGCGCTACGAACTTCTGGAAGAAAAATCTCAGGCCACTGGAGAACTGGCTGACCTCATTCAGCAACTCAGTGACAAGTTCGGCAAGAACGCCAAGAAACAACCTTGAGACAGACAGACAGATGGAGAGAGTGATGCGGTAGTTTAGGAACGTATCTGGACACTTAAGACACTTCAAAATGTCTGAATGTCATTCATTAGATACAAAATGCATACAAAAGATGCACAAACACACTTTACAAGCAAAACAGATGACAGACAGATGTTTGTATGGTTTGATATGATAAAACGGATCTAGAGTTAAAAATGAAGACAGACAGTATTGCATTTGTTTGTTTATGGTTAGTGGATGATGTGCTAGTTGACGAGATTATCTGACATCTGTGTGAATTTGAAGCTTAATTCTGACACGGAATAAAAAAAAATTATAAAAAAGTTTATTTTATCTCACAATTCAGTTTTTTTCTGGAACTGAATTGAAAATGTTTTTCTAAAAATTGTGGGCAATTCTACTCGCAATTTGGAGAAGAAAAGTCTGAATTGTAAGATATAAACTAGCAATTGCGAAAAAGGCTGAATTACGAGATTCCCGCAAATGTGAGATATAAACGACCTATTCTGAGAAGAAATATCCAAATTGTGAGATATAAACTAGCAGTTCTGAGAAGAAATATCCAAATTGTGAGATATAAACTAGCAGTTCTGAGAAGAAATATCCAAATTGTGAGATATAAACTAGCAGTTTTGAGAAGAAATATCCAAATTGTGAGATATAAACTAGCAGTTCTGAGAAGAAATATCCAAATTGTGAAATATAAACTAGCAATTGCAAAAAAAGGTCTGAATTATGAGATTCCTGCACTTGCGAGATATAAACTACCTATTCTGAGAAAAAAAGTCAAAATTCTGAGATATAAACTACCAATTCTGATAAAAAAGTCTGAAGTGTGAGATCTAAACTACCAATTCTGAGAAGAAAATCTGAATTGTGAGATATAAACTAGGAATTGCGAAAAAAAAAAAGTCTAAATTACAAGATTCCCCCAATTACGAGATTTATACACTACCTATTCTGAGAAGAAATGTCCAAATTGTAAGACATAACCTAGCAATTGCAAAAAAAAGTCTGAATTATAAAATTCCCGCAATTGTGAGATATAAACTACCTATTCTGAAAAAAAAAGTCTAAATTGTGAGATATAAACTAGCAGTTCTGAGAAAAAAAGTCTGAATTGTAAGATATAAACTAGCAATTGTGAAAAAAGGCTGAATTACGAGATTCCCGCAAATGTGAGATATAAACGACCTATTCTGAGAAGAAATATCCAAATTGTGAGATATAAACTAGCAATTGTGAAAAAAGGCTGAATTACGAGATTCCCGCAAATGTGAGATATAAACGACCTATTCTGAGAAGAAATATCCAAATTGTGAGATATAAACTAGCAATTGCAAAAAAAAGTCTGAAATATGAGATTCCCGCAATTGCAAGATATAAACTACCTATTCTGAGAAAAAAACACCAAATTATGAACTACCAATTCTGAGAAGAAAAGTCTGAATTGTGAGATATAAACTAGCAATTGCAAAAAAAAAGTCTGAATTACGAGAATCCCGCAATTGCGAGATATAAACTATCTATTCTGAGAAAAAAAGTCAAAATTCTGAGATATAAACTACCAATTCTGAGAAGAAAAGTCTGAATTGTGAGATATAAACTAGCAATTGCGAAAAAAAAAAAAGTCTAAATTACAAGATTCCCCCAATTACGAGATTTATACACTACCTATTCTGAGAAGAAATGTCCAAATTGTAAGACATAACCTAGCAATTGCAAAAAAGTCTGAATTATAAAATTCCCGCAATTGCGAGATATAAACTACCTATTCTGAAAAAAAGTCTAAATTGTGAGATATAAACTAGCAGTTCTGAGAAAAAAAGTCTGAATTGTGAGATATAAACTAGCAATTGCGAAAAAAGTCTGAATTATGAAATTCCCGCAATTGCGAGATATAAACTACCTATTCTGAGGATAAAAGACCAAATTGTGAGATATTACTTAGCAATTGTGAGAAAAGGCTGAATTACGTGATTCCCACAATTGTGAGCTATAAACGACCAATTCTGAGAAGAAAAGTCTTATCTATGAGATATAAAGTCTTCTTCTCAGAATTGTGATTTAACATCTCAAGCTTATGTTTTGCAATTCTGACTTTGTTTCTTAGAAAAAAGGGACAAAAAAGCTGCAATCTTTTTTTTTTTTTTATTCTGTAGTGGAAACAAGCTTCCATAGAACTGACTTCATACATCCACTAAAAATCACCAGCTAAGAATAAAGAAAATTAACATTTGTGAAAAGAAAATTCTATCAGATGTAGAATGCAGATGTATCAGATTCTAGACGCACTGATACAGACACACACTTGATTTAATGAATCACATTCAGACATTTGTAATGATAGTTAGTTAATATGGGATGTTGTTGCTGCAATAAAGTGAAAAAAGAGTAGTGATGTTTTCTGATAATAAAACAGCTTTAGTTCCCCAGACTGATTCGATTCCAATCCATCAGTCCAATCAAAATGATTTATCTCACAGCTGGTCACAGCACAAATGAAAAAAATGAGCAAACAGGACTGTGATCCGTGAATGATGAACTGATGTGAATTCACTCAGATACTGAACATCTTCCAGAAGAGAGAGTGAGAGATGAGAAAAACTGAGAGGAGAGACAAACAGACTAAACGAGGGTAAAAGGCTCAAAGCAGGTATGCAGTGCATTCTGGGATATCGCCTCCCTTAAGAGTCATTTCCTGTCCTGAGATTGTATCTCACGGGAGACAAACATACAGAGAAAAGGAAAACGGTAGATAAAAACACTGTGATGTTGACAGTTATGATATGATTTAATTAAAAAATATTTGAAACATTTAATTATGAGTCAGATGAGCAGTAACAGTGAGAAGGTGCGTAAACATCTTTTTTCCTCTTCACACCATACAGGCTGTCTAATTAACACAATAACACAGACAGACACACACACACACACGGGCGAATCTCACAAAAAAAGAAAAAAAAGAAAACGTATTTCACCCAAAGATCAAAAGAGAAAAAATATATATTTTGCATGAAATAATGAGCTTATTTTTAGAAACTTTGTGGCTAGATTTGTGGCATTATTTTCATGACATTAAAGCACATTTCCCTTTAAATTATCATTACTGTATTTTATTGTATCTGTTATACTTAAATTGTTTTTGCCATGAAAATAGCCTTTGATGCTGACATGGCATTAAATAAATATGTATACTATACTATACTATACTATCATTACTGTAATGCACCTGGAGCATTTTAATTAATTTTAATTTCTATTATGCATATTAATGTTTTAATTTAATATACTGTATTTTACATTTAAAAATGCAAAGTAGAATTTCATTTTTTTTTCTTTTGATTTTGGTTTATGGCACCTGGGCATTTTGATTTAAAGCTTTTCAGCTACAGTTTTTCTCAGTCGCTTTGGTGCATTTCTCGAATCATCCTTAATATTTGCAAAGAAGTATGTGCATTTCTCAAAACAATTTGTACAAACAGCACCACACTATGGATTACCTGCAAAAGCCTGTAACTTACTCACAATCTTTAGTTCATCTCTCAAAAGTAAGTATTTATGTCTATGCACATATCAGTGCCATCAGAATGAAAAGTCCTTGTGTCATTGTTCACAAACAAGATAGTCAAAATGCTTAGTCATGTTGTCAATATAACAGTGAACTTTGTTAGTATTACCTGATGTAAACTATGGCAACAGTTTGGATGACAGTTACTGTATTGAAATGCAGAAGGCTGCACTTCTTATGTATGCCATATATCCATTTCAAAAGTACAAATTTACACACTACTGTATGTGGGATATTGATTGAAAGAGACTGGACAGGATTCACAGTTACACTTTACTAGTGGTCTGACAAAAAAAAAAAAACATTACGTCATTGTTATATAGAAAAGAAATATGGGCACAAAGGCAAAAAAAAATAAAATTTGAAAGGCAAACACAGGAAACACCCCTTAGGAAGAACTTTGCTTTTGCCTGCAGCACTGTTTGAGGAATTGCAGTGCAGTCTGTCTACACCTCCTGACGTGCCAGTCTGTCGGTCCACAGATTCTCATCTACATCACAATGAATATCTTCCCTTGCAATGCAACGTGGAATTGGAGTCAAGTGAACCATCTCACAACTTCATATATGTGGATGAGGCTGGCTTCAACCTGACCAAAAGCAGAAGGCTTGGTTTGGAATGTCAATGACCACAGAGCTACTGTTGATTTGTCAGGCCAACGGGGAGGAAATATCCATTGTCAGAATTTGTAACTCTTGTGTTATTCTCTCTCTATGTATGCTTTCCAAGGAAAGGTTCATGAGATGCACCTTTGAGCAATTTCAGAGAACTGGTTTATCATGATCCTTATTCTCTTTATTAGTGAAAGTCAAGATTCACCTGCACAATTCATGGCAAATTTACAAAAAGTCTAATAGAAATGTGTAGAAAATATGCTTGACAGTTTATGACAACTAGATCCACCATTTTGCATTTAATGACTTATACGATGAACTAATGCCTAGATGTTTTGGGGGTAAGACTGTTGCACAGAGAACTATATAATTCATTTTGAGCAACATGACATTAGCAACTGATAATGTAGGAAACCGCAGATAAATGTACATAATCAATTGCATGAATGTACCAAAGCAATCGCAACTTGTTCAAAAGAATGAAAAACAGCTTTTATGATGTGCACAATTGATTAGATGATGTGGAGGTTGAACAAGTAGTTTTGGGAATTTCATTTCTGATCTGAGAAATGCACCAAAGCGACTGAGAAAAACTGTAATATATTTAAATGATTATACATCTTTATATATTTTATGAATATCACAAATCATCAAATCACAAAATATGATTACTTTTTTTTTGGTGGCACCTGGACATTTTACATTAAAGATGTTTTATATATTTTCATTAATGTTATTTATGTCTTAATAAATTAATATATTTACAAAAATGTACAAAATATGATTTTTTTCTTTCGATTTTGGTGTATTGTAAATACCCAGACATGTTCTTATCAGGTTTTGTGAGATTCACCTAAACACACAAACACACACACACACACACGCTACAATATTTGTGGACTTTTATTGAAGACTTTCTAGCCTGTAAAAAACACTTTTTTTTTCATAGAAACTGAGTGTGAGAGACAATGAGAGTGTTTACATGACGTACACTTTTGATAGTTTTACAGTAAGACTTTAGATTTATCTGAATGTATTTTTTGTTTCACTAATGGTAAATTAATTAAATACACAGATATTCAGAATGTGTATTTTTCACTTGCACAAGGAGAAACATGACTGAGCAACATAATTGTTCTATTTATAACTAAAATTAAAAGTTTTAAATGTTTTTAGTTTCACTGGGTATATATACATATTAATATTTAATTATCTTCGTGAATTATTGTCATTATCGGTTCTCTTCATATTATTGTCATGCAGAAAACAAATGTCAGGAAACAATACAATACATTTTCCCTGGTGCTCATAACTTCAGCATGACTAGACAGACAGACAGACAGACAGACAGACAGACAGACAGATAGATAGATAGATAGATAGATAGATAGATAGATGATAGATCCACATTCCAACATTCCACATTTTCAATTAATTTGAAAATTAAAAAAAAATATTTTATTTTATTTCTAAAATATTTATAGAACATTGTAGTATTGTTGAACTGATCTTTATTATATATACTAATTTATGATTTATATACTTTATAAATAAATTGAAGTGAAAATGTGCTTAATGTTACAACAACAAATCATGTCGGTCTTAAAATGGGTGAAAATATATAATATATAATATCTTTTTTGTGATTCACTCGAGCATCCAGACGAAAAGAGTATTTTTCACCTGTAGAAGGAAAATAAAAAGATGTAGGCCTATAATGTGCTATTTATAGCCAAAATTCCATTATTAAAATGGGCTCTGTTCAGAAATTACCTTTTGATATCATGACTTTTTAACTGAATTCTCTCCGTGAATATTATCGGCACACCGTGGAAAAGAAGACGAATGTCAGCAAAATTGAAACATGAAATTTCCCTTGATGCTCATCATATTCAGAGCTCGCAGCTGTAAACAGTACATCAGAATCTGCAGACGCGCTGATAAGAAACTTGATTACACAAACAAGCACTAAACAGAAATAAATAAAGTTTTCCACAAGAGGATATGACATAAAACATGAATATTACACAAATGAGCTTCAGGGGTTGTGGTTATTACTCCGTCCCATTGTGACATTATCCGGCAACTTCCATTATAACCCATAGGATGAGGTCGTGCTCATCTCCACGGTAACATCCACATTGCATTAGTGTCACCACTCAACATATAATGGGCCATTCTGTAATATTTGCCATGCGTGAAGATGGTGTCTTCAAGAACCCATCACTTGACACTTGCGACAGCTATTTTATCACGCTGGCAGATCATCTGTGCCAGAAGATATTTACACTGCGGCTGCCCGCTGTATAAATGACAGAATAACAAGTAAAGAGTCTCAGGGGTGACGGTAACCATGGCATCTACAGCCCAAGCTCGAGCTGACGGGGACTGGGACCAGGAAATCAAGCCATCGTTTTGTTCATCTGACATGATGTGGCGCACGCTCACAGTCACAGGATGTGTTCGGTGTGTCCGATTGTGTCTGTGATTCAAATCCTGATGTGACTGTCTGTTTTCTGGGTGGATAAGCTAAATACATGGGATGTGTCACAGCATTCCCTCTGATTGTTCCGTCACTATGGCATTCCAAGCATTAGTTCGAATGAACAGTAATACGGTTGATTTAAATTAATTTAAATACATTGATTCGTCATGTCTTCTGTTCTTTGTAGTTAATTCAACTCAAGCTGCATAGCTACAGTCAACATGAAACACCCGCTGTCTAATACCTCCCTACTATATAGTATGCAAAAAACAGTAAATGAAAAAAGTAATATGTCCGAATTCATAGTATTCAAAAAACAGTATGCAAAAAGTACCCGGATGACCTACTACTTCTGCCTGGATGCATTCACGCCATGTCGTAATTACTGTAATTTCGAAATGACAACACGTGATGTTTTACTTGGAGCTGTTCACACCCTTGGACTCGGAACTATCGCACATAGCGCCCAATGAATATGAGGTGGCCCAGTGGTACAATTTGTAGCATTTGTAGTAGTTCAAGTTGTAATTACGAGTTCTGCGAGGACGTGAAAGCTTTTTAAAAGTTGGTATCTCATAATCACGGTAATTACGATACGGCGTGAACACAACTATAGATATGTATCCACCTTATTTTTCTTACTTTTTGTACAAAACAGCTTGTTTTGCTGCTTGATACTGCAAACTGGGTTGTCTTGGCATTTTATTATCTTAATTATGAACACATTGGTTTGTAGTACAAACATTTTTACCGTTTACTGCACTTTGTTATTTCCCTACAGTGGCATAATACAAAAGGACAACAGTAAACAATTAATTTTCAGTTTTCAGTTAAAGTCACTAGGTGGATGCCACAGTCAACCGCGTCCGCCATCTTGGAACGGTCAATGTATCGTCACTCACAATAAAATTAAATTGAAAAAACGGAAAAAGTTTTAAGATGCCACAACATTGCGCAGACTCTGGTTGTAGAAACCGCAGTAGCGTCTGGACCAATCAAAAACACAATTTTTCATTTGATTTAACAAATCAGTTATTCATTAGATTAACAAGTCGTCACAGACCCCTCACCCAATAGACTGGGCGCCTGAACAGACAGGGAAAACACGAAACAGAACTTCCCCTGGCAAGCAGGCCCAGACCCCCTCAGCCAAGAGTCCGAAACTGCGAGGGGGGCCCACTGTTCACACGTCACCAACCAGCAGCCACAAGGGAAAGTAAATATCTACAGCGGATCTAAATATTTATAATTAATTATAACTAGTTATGATTAATTATTCATATTTCCCCATGAGCTGATTCGCTACACCGCCAAAATTTAAATTAATGAACTGGATAAACTGTCACAGTTTACATGTGCTGTTTTTGTTTTCAATATTACAATATTAGGCTACATTTGTGTTAGCTAATGGCTTCATATTGTTTGATTGTGTTAGTTTAGAAAAATCATCTGCTGAAGTCTGTTGCGAATATAGATATTCATACATGCATATAACTAGTGTTGCAGACATTAAGGCACTCGAGTGTTCACGGACCTGCTTGCTTTGTCCATTCCAATATGGCGGATGGCTTTATGAATAGTGGCTCATAGAAACAGCCACTAATAGGGCATCTACCTATATCTATGCGCCTGGATTCTGAAGTGCTCAGTCAAATATATTTATTTATTTATATCTTTATTTACTACAAACACAGGGGGAAAAAACATACATTCAGGGGGTTGGCTAATCAAGTAAATATGCTAAAGGACTCACAGAGAAACAGTCTTAACTGCTTTCTTATTATATGGATGAAAAATAGTTTGGATACACAACTGAATTTATTTTCCAAAAACAAAGGTTGGATTTTACTATATTTGCAATTGTGAATATGAAATTTAGCAAAAATCAAAATTATAACGTAGTATTTTTTTCTTTTATTTGCTGTCAGTTGCTAGCATCTAGCCATACTAACATCACATTGTTTCACACTCGTTTTGCACCGCAAAGCGGGGTTAATAGTGCAAAAAGTGTTGCTAATCTGCTTCCTAGAACCTTACAAATGTGAAACTTTCTCTACCTGGGGTTAAAAGCTGGGTTTTGCGGTAGCTCTGTAGCATCACTGTTTAAGAGTAATTAGCTGGTGAAGTGGATTTGTAAAGTTAAGGAAAGTTATTATGTGCATTGCAATGTTCGAAATGCACATCATAACAAATGTCAGTATACTGGAAAATTTTAAAACAAGCCGTTCATTCATAAATTCATGCGACCTTACCTTCAAGCTGTGGAAATACAGAAGACAACTAGCACAGTCCTGATAAGGGGCGAAGCTATGCTTAAAAGGATAGTTCACCCAAAAATTTAAATTCTGTCATTAATTACTCACACTCATGTCGTTCTAAACCTGTAAGACCTTCGTTCATCTTCGCAACACAAATTAAGATATTTTTGATGAAATCTGAGAGCTGGCTGACCCTGCATAGACAGTAATGTAATTACCACGATCAAGGTCCAGAAACGTAGCAAGGTGATCGGTAAAATAATCCATGTGACATCAGGGGTTCAACCGTAATTTTACGAAGCTACGATAATACTTTTTGTACGCAAAGAAAACAAAAATAACGACTTCATTCAACAATTCGTCTCCTCTGCGTCACCCTGGTGCCATTTTGGAGAGTAAAATTTCGGTGGAACCCCTGATGTCACATGACTGATCTCCTTGCTACGTTTCTGGACCTTGATCGTGGTAATTACATTGCTGTCTATGCAGGGTCAGACAGCTCTCAGATTCCATCAAAAATATCTTAATTCGTGTTCCGAAGATGAACGGAGGTCTTACGGGTTTAGAACGACATGAGGGTGAGTAATTCATTACAGAATTTTCATTTTTGGGTGAACTAACCTTTTAAAGCAACTGTATGTAGTTTTGTGTATTTTTGTGACTTTGGAGTCCCTTACAGTTAAGTGAGTGGAATTCACTGTCGTAAATAGGCCTATGTTGCTGTTGTAATTACTAGTGATAGTAAACCAAGCTTTGTGAAGCACCAAGGCTTTCCTCTTAACTGTATCGCAAAAAGAGTTCATTACTCGAAGCTTTTCCAAAGGTCTGTGTTCCGTTACAGCCACTCGTTTCACATTTACTTCTAGACATCATAGATCACAAGGCTTTTGGCAAAATGAATCAAGCTCCAATTCAGTGGTTTAATGTGAAGTTTAAATTTTACATTTTTTTAATTGATACAAGTTTCGGAGCTTCGGTGTCCAAGATGTATCCGTGCATTTGTTGCTGCCATAAAGCAACTCGCCCTTTACGTGGAATTTCGAACCCATTCACCAAACTTAGATTGCTCACAGAACAGCCATTTGGGGAAAGAAACAGAAGCCATTCGCCTTATTAAAAGTCAGTGTGTCATCAGAATGATTTTGAAACTAAAAGAAAACACTGTTGCTTATTTAAATTTAAATATTTAAATATTAAAATGTAAAAATCCCTGATGACTCACACTGATGGGATGTTCAGCATTCAGTGATGTCATAATGCCGTTTTTATACCTGATGATTTCAAAATAGATAATTTTATCTGAAACTTTTAGCGCTCATCTTGAAGCACTTGTTCTTTCTTCAGGGAAATCTGTGCCATCATCGTCCTCCGCCTTCATCGCTGTGTTCACACACCATGTGTGCTGTCAACCCTCAATGACAGTTACTAGAGCTCGACAGAATATCTGCTGATACGGGATACACACACACACACTTACAGATGCCCTCTGAAAGTGAATCTCTTGATTTTGAAATGATTCAACAATGCTTCGTTCCACTCAATTAAACATTCAGATATTGCCTGGCAACTGTCCATAGACTGCCAAAAGGCTTGTGAAAACATTTCCAAAGATATTCTCATAAAAGTGTCTCCGGGGTGCACCTGAGGGTAGCGTTTTATTTATTTAAGTTCATGAGGATGAGGAGTATTAAGTGTTTTTCTTTCATTCAAGATATTTTATGAAAGGAGTCTGACTCATACTTCTACTACAAACTACTACTATGTACTTTACTGGTGATGGGAAACATAAATGTGCATTTGGACAGTAAATAGAGTTGGTTTTGATTTGTTTTTGTTTATGCACGTGCATTTGTTGCTATTTATAAATGATTAAAAAGTCAAAATCCTATTGTGTAGTGCAAAGAATACTGGGAAACAGTAGATCAAAAACATGTGCATTTACAATGTTAAAAGGTTTGTTTAGTATATGAAGTATATTTTATTATAGTTTAATTTAGTTGTATTGGTTGTTTGCTGTAACTCTGAAGCGAGAGACTGCACATCTGTCTATCTGAAAAACCCATAAAAGCTGTAAACGGATGGAAAGGATGGGGTCAAACGTCTCATAAAAGGCCAGTATTTATTGAACGTCTGCGCAGTGTGAAGTGCTGCTCTTAAACATTGTGTATTGTGGATGTTTGACAGAAACGGTTCCATATCGCTGTCCTCTCGTAAATACACATTCTGTTCGTCGACACTTTCATTCCGTTCTTCATTCACACAAGGACAATGTGGACAAAGTCTTTGGGAAGTGCGTAAAGTAACTAATTTAAAACCTGTCATCGTTTTCTCACGCTGAGTCAGTTTTGATTTCATTTTTGGCTTTAAATCTTTCAATTTATTCAGATGTTTTTCTATGTATAGTTGATTTCTTTGCTCAGGTCTGCCTATTTTTAAATATTAATGGCCTTCTGCAAATCACTCCTGTGTTTTTTAAGACATAAAATCGAATGCACAGCTTTTTTATCTCCATGGAGACTCGTCTCGTCCCTCAGGGAATTTCAGTATGAAATATACCTTTAATTTCCATTCAGCGTTCTCTGTGAGTGGCAGAATGATTCATCCTCCTGTGGTCTATCAGAATCTGCTTGGTTTCTTGTCTGAGCTGCTCGTGGGCAGACATGGCTCAACCCAGCGGGATCGTGCAGGATGAGGAAACCCTTTAGATGCCCTTTTGTCTGTAAATTTGCTCACCAGAGTCTGCGGTCATGCACTCGTCCTCTTCAGAGGCAGAACTTCTTCATTAAGGTTAATTATTATATTAACAACACTTGTCAGGTGAACATTTCTGCATTTCCATCACATATTTATGAGAACTGAAATGGTTCATTTGCTAAAAGGGAATGTTCACTCAAATGAAAATTATTTCAAAACATGGTGTATCAAAGTCAATTGTAATTGGCTTTCATATGATCTGCCATTTTTTAGTTCTGGATGTGAATGTGAGCCATAAACAAGCTTTGAAAACTCATTATGGACTGACAATTTTATAATATTTTCTGTCCTTTTTAAAGCTCGACATAAAATTCTCCTTTGTATTGCACAGAAAAATAACAGCATATGGGTTTGGATGAATATGAGGGTGAGTACATTTTAGCCAATATTG
The DNA here is from genome assembly GCF_001515605.1 of Sinocyclocheilus anshuiensis. NCBI lineage: Eukaryota > Metazoa > Chordata > Actinopteri > Cypriniformes > Cyprinidae > Sinocyclocheilus > Sinocyclocheilus anshuiensis. Next base: position 66,460 of record NW_015548232.1, on the reverse strand, counting down.
TGGCATGTCTACTGAAATATGATTCATAATATCTAATGCATCATATATTATTTACTTGTAATCATCATTCTGTTCATCTATCAGAAAGGAGCAAATGGAAATCATTCATGCCTGCAGATATCATGCCATCATCTGAGTCAGGTGTTAAAGGAGGCCGGCCATTAATCATGTGAGGCAGGGGCGATTCTAGGATTTTTTTTAATGGGGTGGCACAGGGTGGACCAAGAATGGGAAAAGTCATGTGCCCCAACACAAGTGGGATGACATAAAAATGGCACTGCACAAGTGCCTGGATAACTCATCTCTCTTTTTATAAATAAAAACCATTGAACAGAAAATAATTGTTCTCAACTTCTTTTATTGTCCAAACAGTTTGTTTGTTTGTGTGTGTGTGTGTGTGTGTGTGTGTGTGTTCACTTTTCATTTTTTTCCACAAAATTCTGTCTAAAAAAAAACAAACTTAATCATCAATATTACACAAATAGTATATTTAATAGCCATATTCTCATCTGATTAAAGACAAAATCACTACCATGCAAAAACGTTTGTTTATTCAATACAAACAGATGTTTACTATTCTACATCTTAAAGGGGTCATATGACGTTGCTAAAAAAAGAACATTATTTTGTGTATTTGGTGTAATGAAATGTGTTTATGTGGTTTAAGATTAAAAAAAAAAACACATTATTTTCCACATACTGTACATTATTGTTTCTCCTCTATGCCCCGCCTTTCTGAAACGCGTCGATTTTTACAAAGCTCATCGTTTTGAAAAGCGAGGTATGCTCTGATTGGCCAGCTATCCAGTGCGTTGTGATTGGACCAATACCTCAAGCGTGTGACGGAAATGTTAATATATATATATATATATATATATATATATATATATAGTCCCTCCAGGATTTTGCGATTCTGCAATATATTCTGATTATATATTGCTTTAATAAATATATTAAGCATATTTTGTGGGGGGCCGGTGCCACCCCGTGCCACCCCTTTAGACACACCCCTTATTGTGAGGGGCATTTTAACGCAGCTTGCGTGTGAGTACTAATACTCACCTCTGTCCACAGGAACCAGCAGCAGATCAAACTTCCTCTTAAGGCAATGCAGTGACACGTGATCTCACGGAGACTCGCGAGATCAAACGTGACTTGAGAACAAAAACAAATAGAGGACAATCAAGTATAACAAAGAATATGGGTGATGTTCTCTGCTTTCATGTCATGTTTGTGGCTGCCAAGTTTCAGCTATAGAAGCAAAATTTGTCTGGAAATAGTTGGTCATTGGGGTACTTTTCTCCTACTGATTTATGAATACTGTGATTTTGAACATACTGCTCTGTTTACATTCTGTTGTTTCTTTGTATAGTAGGGACGTGTGCGATTTCGGATTACAGTTTTTCTCAGTCGCTTTGGTAAATTGCTTAGTCATGTTGTCAATACAACAGTGTACTCTGGAGGGATGTTCTGATGTAAACTATGGCTACAGTCATGAGATGCACCTTCGTTAGAGAAAATCAAGATTCACCTGGGAGCAATTTACCAATGCAGGACAGATTTAGAAAAAAAGTCTAATGGAAATGTATAGAAATATGCTTGACATATTATGACAACTTGTTCAACCATTTTGCATGTAAAGACTTATGCTATGAACTAATGCCTAAATGTTGTGGGGGGTGAGACTATTCAACAGAGACCCATTATAATACATTTTGATCAACATGACATAAGCAATTGATAATGTAGGAAACAGCAGAGAATTGTACATAATCATTTGCATGGATGTACCAAAGCGTTTGCAACTTGCTCAAAGAAATGAGAAACTGCTTTTTTTGATGTGCACAAGTGACACTGATGTGAAGATTGAACAGGTAGTTTTGAGAATTTCAATTCTGATCTGAGAAATGTACTAAAGCGACTGAGAAAAACTGTAAGACCCTGTTCCTTGTCGAGCTTTTAAATTAGTTCGTAACTTTTTATTACCTTAAATATGTTTGAATTACTGCACTTACTGCTGAATGTATTACATTTGAATGTGAATCAGAATCAATGTTCTACACATTAGAGTTTCTGTAATCTGATCAGCAACTGAATTAATGCCGAATTTGAATACATTAAACTGGTTTTATTTGAACTAAGTGAGAAAATTTTTGAACCTGAGTTGTTTTAAGACATCATACGTTCCTTGTGAGAGATTTTCCATTGAAATTAATTGAATCAGATTTATGAATCTGATTTGGTTTTGATCTTGATTTTAGTCTTGATATCTTTTGTATTGAGTGTTACGCATATTTTTCTTCTTCTTCTTCTTTGACAGATCAGTCAAAGATAGATTTAAAATGAATGAAACTCTCTTGAATCAGGTCAATTTTGAGTTGTTTTAAGACATATTATACATTCTTGTGTACCAGTCAGAGATTAATTTTAATCAAAATGAGCTGGACTGATGTTGTTTGATATTAAACTTATTTTTATACATATTTTTCATACTTTTATTGCAATAATTTAATCAGGTTATTTTGTTTTGAGCTTGTTTTTTGTTTTTAAATTTTGTGTATTGATTGTTAAAAAGTTTTCTGAAATTTACATTTTAAATTGATTTCACATAAACTGAATTTTGAGTTGAGACATACATCCTTGTGTTTCAGTCAGAGACGAATTTGACTCTGAAAACTGAATCTGATGTTGTTTTAAGACATTATGTTCCCTGAGAATTTGTATAGAAATTAGTTGAATCAGGGCAATTACTGAATCTGGTTTGGTTTGGTTTTGATCTTGATTTTTGTCTTGAAATCTTTTGTATTGAGTGTTATACATATATATATATATATATATATATATATATATATATATATATATATATATATATATATATATACATATCAGTCAGAGAAATTAATCAATTTCACTTGCGTTGAATCGTGTGTTGTTTTGAGACATTATACAATCCTTGTGTTCCGGTCAGGGACGGATTTGAAATGAGCTGAATCAGTGAATTAATGAGTATAGTGTTGTTTTGAAATTTGGACAAATTATATTTTCCAGTACACTACGTGATAGTGATTCATCCATAATTTCAGCTTAATATATTTAAATAGTCCTGTTTATCATTAATTGATTTGTATTTCAGTTTTAGTTCATCTTAGACTTATTTTCATTTAGGCTACTATTGTTGATATTAACTTAATTTCAATTAAATTATATATTTTATGTAATATTTTTTACTTTATTTCAGCGTTATCTCAAACAAAACAGTTTGAGACGTTGCCAAGATCTCTTAATTTCTGGGGTCTTTTTCTCAGGAGAAACATATGAGAAATAGGAGCTCGTTCTGTTTCTTTGTGTTATGGACCTTTAATCAGAATAAATGCAATTTAAAATGGAAAATATTTCATTTTTCAATCAATAAAATATTAAAATGTGTTTTTCCAAAACATTTCCAGTAGCCAAAAGCCTCATGTTCATTTGCATCCAATTTAAAAATTGTATCTTTCCTGATTAAGGTCCACTAATTTGTGTTTTTTTTTTTCATTCATATAGGACACCTCCTTTTCCCTTTCAGATTTATGGATGTGTGACAAAACCCCCAAACGTTTGATTTGGTTTAATCGGCCTCCACCAGAACCGTAAAAAGAAACATTATGCTGAAGAGTTCCTCTACAAACACCTCAAGTGTGTGTTTGTGTGTGTATGTGTGTGTGTGTGTGTGTGTGAGAGAGAGAGCATTTGAACAGAAGGATATTGATTATATTCCAGTCCTCTAGGGCAAAAATGCACTGGCGAATGGCGAGAAGAATGACACCACTTATTCCCTATACATTCCTCTTTTTTTTCCTTCCTCACACACTTTTTCTTTCCCTGGAGAGAAGCCATCACTCATTACTGTCAGCAGCAAGGTCCCACCAGCGCCATCATCATCATCACCATCTCATTCTTTCCTGTCGAGCCAGTCACCCTGCGGCACCCTGGGAAAGGTACGGGACGACTGATGAGCGCTTCTACAGGTGATCAGAATCCGTTAACACTCACCAACAATTTTGACTATTAGCGTAAATCCGTTCAAATCCGTTCACTGTGCTGCTTAAGGTGCATTACAAATAAAATGTATTAGGCCTATTTATTATTATTCTAGCCAAGAAGCGCTCACTTTTAGGCCCGAAACATACTCAAACTCCTTTTCATGCATCTTTGCATTCTGAAATGTGTCCAAAAATTCAAAGCGCAAAGCAAGTATGTGTTGCATTTTCTGTGTTTAGCACAAGGGGTGCTATACCTGGCATTACTGTGAATTGTCTTCTTCTACAGTCACTTTTTTCTTTTAGATAAATATTGAGCAACAGTTTAAAGAGAATCTTACTGGGCAAGTTAGTTAAAGTTAGTTAAACATGTTTATAGCAATTACCTAAATCAATCAAATCTGGTTTAATGTCACAGTTTTGAAGGAAACTCTATCGCCCCTACTGTTTGTTACACCACAGTTGCACAAGAACTGCAATGACTGGCCTTAATTAAAGAATGTCATCAAAATGTATAGTAATGTAAATTGTATACTTTTCTTAGAATTAAAGTTTCTTTACACATGAAGAGTAAAGAGTAAATCAGAACAAAGTAAAAACCAAAAGGAGCTCATGGTGCGACAACACAATTTAAAAGTGATACGTTTTTAATTGTGATCTTGGAGACGAAAGATCAGTTAAGTCAGTTTCTGAAGTCAGGGGTCGACAGCAGAACATGGTCTGCACCCACAGAAGACATTCAGACAGACAGAATTAAGAAAGGCCAGAAGATTCAGTCCAGCAGATATAGGAGTGTGAGAAGAGCATTGAGATTTATCTGTTCAGTTATGTATTGTGACTAATGATTTGAATTTAATACAGTAAATATCTGGTTACAAATGCAACTGGATGTGTATGATGTAACCTTATGTTTTAAGTGACACATTTTTGAATGTTTTGCTAATTTAAATATATACAATTTTGTAAAAATATAGAATTTTATATGGTATAGATATTATGTGCACAAAATAAATAACAAGTCGACGCTATTTGCCGATAATCTGCAGATTTGAATTAACTTTTTGGTTTGTTTTTTTAGCTTCAAACTATAATTCCATCCAGTCAGAGGATATATTCCACCCTTATCTTCCTTTAAAGGGGTCATATGATGCTGCTAAAAAGAACATTATTTTGTGTATTTGGTGTAATGAAATGTGTTTATGCGGTCTATTTTTACAAAGCTCATCGGTCTGAAAAAGTGAGGTGTGCTGTGATTGGCCAGCTATCCAATGCGTTGTGATTGGCCGAATACCTCAAGCGTGTGACGGAAATGTTACGCCCCTCACATACTGTTGATGCCGTGTCCCGGCCGGAGCGGTCTAGCTTCCGGTCTCATCCGCGTCCAGCCTTTTTTAGATGTACAAAACTGCTACAAAACTGCTCTTTTGCTGCTTGATATTGAAAATTGTTGTGTCTTACCATATTATTTTAATGTATTATCTTAATTATGAACACACTGGTTTGAAGTGCAAACAGTTTTACCATTTACTGAATGTTGTTATTCTTCTCTGTATTTCCCTATAGCGACTAATAAACTGGAAGCTCACCCATAGGGTTACTTCCGTGTTGAAGAATGTTGAAGAAAGGTGGATAGGTAGATGCCCAGTTAGCAACTGTTATGGGCTGCTATATACATAAGCCCTCCGCCATATTGGAATGGTCAAAGCAGGTCCATGAACACTCCAGAGCAAGTTGCCTGTGTCTCTAACACTATTTTTACACATGCATGAATATCTATAGCCTATCTGCAATAGACTTCAGCAGAGAGGAAGCCATTAGCTAACACAACATTTAAAAGGTTTTATAGTTAAAAATACTTGTAATATTTCGTTTTAGAACACAATGTTTACATTTGTCATGTCATATATGCTAGCAATCGACGCACAGCAGAAATTCTGTTTCTTGTTTTCGGAGCGACTTAAAAGGTAGCTCGTGTGCGATCCACAGACATTTAGTCCATGATGCTTAATTTTTCTTCTGTAACCAAAGTCAGCAATTGTATGCCTACTTTTTTTTTTAATTTGTTCAAATTTGAAAAGTCGTTTAAAGGTCCCATATTGTCAAAACTGAAATGTCGAGTTTCCCCTTTGTTTTGCTGCCTCCAGCTAGCGCTGTGACATCGCTGAGCCTAGTTACCTGTGGTTGGCCTGGCCGTGCGTCACTGTGGGTATATTCTTAAGGACATCAAAACCTAAAATAAAACTCCAGAAAGGTGTACAATATGGGACCTTTAATGCCCTTGAGGTGGTCTAATCATCTCTAAAACCATCAAAATAGACCAGTCTAAACTGTTTGGCCAGGCTGGAGACCTAAAACCACATGGGGAACACTAAAGCTCTGGTACCATGTAAACAACACCCTTGTGATTTGGAGAATGCTCCTGTCACTGCTGTGTGTCCGCGAACGGTCCGCTGTCATGCCATGAGGTGAGACTGCAGTCGTACTGACTGGAGAGTGAAAGCAGAACACATGGAATCCGTTCTGTCACAGCGCGGGACAAACAGCAGAACGTGTGGCGCTTCTGTCTGCTCTCACCTGTCAACCGACTCACGGGTTATTACGGGACGCAGCGCTCAAATCCCCGCTCATAAATACACACACACTCACACAAACACTCCCGCGCTGGAACAAACAACTAGCCCGCGAACCAACTAACCACGCTAGCTCTAATTTTAACCGAGAGCATTAGATGTGGAGTGAGTCAGCGCTGAGTGGGACGTGATACAGTCACAGAGTCAACAGCAGGAGAGACCTGGAAATATCAACCGATTTTTCGCTCATCGATTTATAATTAAACCAGTCCTGTGAGGATTCAGTTTCAAGATACAGTAAATGTGTAAATGCACGAAGCTGCAGAGAAAAAGCTGTTATTTTCTCACTATCTGACTAATTCCAGTAGTGTGTTATTATCAAGCTGTGTTGAGAAATAATAATAACCTCGTTCCGTTCATGTTTACGCTCAAGATAATGACCGCCAGCATCCCAAATGCCGCGCAGAGCGTGTAAATAATGACACATGCTCTCAAACTACCCATTGAGACAGTGTTTGTGTTTATTGTGTGTTCTGCATGTCATTTGCATTTAATTTTTAAGTTGTGTGGCTTTCAATTCTTTTACATTGAAAAGGGTCAATTTGGGACCAAATTTAGGCTAGTTCTCTGTTGTCATTATGTGACCATGTATGAGGTTGTTTACAACAGAACTAAGAATGTTTTGTCATGGTTCTCTCAAGTTATAAACAAATGTTCTTCCAGTAATGCTAAAAGAATATTTGTTCAAAGTTGTCTGGTCTTTAATTAAGTACTTAAAACATTAGTACAAATACGTCTTTCAATTAACGTTTCATTTCTAAAACGGACGTTTGCCTAACATTTTTTGAATGTTACTACTAGGCCTACTTACTGTCCCAAAATCTTCAGAGAATGTTCCCATAATGTTTGCAAAAAGTTATATATTTTTTTGTACTAACATTCACATAAACGAAATAACTTTGTAAAAAAAAAAAAAAAAGAAAAGTTGACACTTTGAACATTCTGGGAACATTAAAGCTGCAGTCCGTAAGCTTTGCCTCTTTGTCGCCATCTCTGTTTGAAAACCTGCAATTGCAGCTGTTTGCGGAATTATCTTCCTCGAGTGTATGAATCTAATGTTCTGAAGAGTATGTGTGGCAGTCAGTCACCGCACCAGTGTGGATATTTACTGTGCTTCGCACTCACAGATTCTAGCCTACGTCTTGGAATATATGACCCAAATAAGAATTTTCACCGCATATTGTCATCTGAACAAGTAAGTAACAAGTCTGCTACGTTTGTTCTGACCAACTGAGGAAAAAAAGCATTACTATAAAGCGCGCTACCAATGGTGATTTAATCTAAATTAGCTCATATCACATCAAACTGTGCAAATTATTATTATTGTTATACTTTATTCTCAAATTGTTAATATTAACAACATCAGCATTACGTGACTATGTGAATATAGTGCATATAAGCGAGTAGATTTCAATTTCTGTACAGTCTAATTGCTAACCACTTGAATTTCATATTAAGAAATTATTTTTAACCCAAAAAGCAAATTATGCTCCCTTCGAACTGGTTGTCTTTAAAATACAAATCTTGTTTAATCCCAGGCTATCTGTAATCAGAAGTTTTATAAGCTATGAAATCCTTATAATCAAGTGATGATAAACTTACTCTTCGTTGTAAATGAGTAATTTAGTGAAATTAAAGAGAGATGCTTTAGCTCCATCCCTAATCCTGAGTCTGAATTATCTTGTCAAAGTGCTCACTGTACATATTGTGCTCATAACACAATTTAGTTTATGATATAAACTACAATATAAAGTTAAAACTTAATAAGAATTCATTTAAACTTTGATTTCTTATAAAGTCTCAGCTTTCAGCTTACTAGCGATATCGCTAGTTATTAATAGTGTGACACTGGTGGTTAATTAAGCTGTCAACATCATGCTAAAAATGACCAAAAAACATCCAGAAACAACTGTTCAGTCTTACCTGTGAAAGATAATACCCCGAGATCTGTTTTTATTAGTGTGCGACCGTTTGTAGACGCGCAAGCTGCCGACGAGTCAGGTATGTTTTCTCCTGTCCCGGTGTGAGAGTTGTGGAGAGTTGCCCGCACCAATATGGCGGCGACGTTGACGTGCGGTCGAGCGGCCAATGAGGCGTCTAGGTATTTATTATGTCTATGGCCGGGACAACTTCTTTATGTTTACAGACGTGACATAATGACGCAGCGGCATGCTCGAATTTCCCACGAAAACCTACCCGTACCACTAAAATTATAAAACATTATTATAAGCTAACCGTTGTGAAACAGGCTAAAGTAAGGCGATAGGCCTAGTTTTGAACACTGGCTGGTTATGTACTTGCTCAAATATTGATTTTGGATCATTTTTCACCAAAAAAAGTTATGGACTGCAGCTTTAAGAAACAATGCTTTATTAACTTTATTGGATGGTGTCGTCGCCGATAACCTCGTGGGCAGCGCGTCAACATATAGCGCCATTGCGCTTCGGGCGTCCCGTGTTCGAATCCCGGCTCGTGGACCTTTTCCGATCCCATACCCACTTCGCTTCCCGTCTCATTACTATCCTATCAATAAAAGGCAAAAACGCCAAAAAAAAAAAAAAAACCTTATTAAATTGTTCTTAGAACTTTTTCCCCCTTAAAGGTTTTTATTTTTTAAATGTGCTACTTACTGCTTATTCCAAAATGTTCAGAGAATGTTTCCAAAATGATCAAATGAAATTCCCTTAACATTTTCACTAACGTTCACATAAACAAGAATTTTTTTTTAAAAACATTAAAAAACTGGACATTTTGAACATTCAGTGAACATTAAATAACGTTTTAATAGCTTAATGGGAAAGTTATCAAAACATTCTTAGAAAATTGTATTAGCTGATGTAATGTTAGACCCAGTGTGTAATCATGATGCCATACTGCATAGCAACACCCTAGCAACCTCACAGCAACGTGCTAAAACAATCAGAGCAACTTAGCAACGTCATAGTAATGTAATTTTTGCATGTGAAAAATCCACTATTTTGTGCAGAAAATGTAATTTTTTTTTTTTTTGATGTGATGTTTGTCTCTGGCTTTAGGTGGGCTGATCTTTGAGATGCGGCTCTGATTTCTGACTTGCTCTGTCCAGCCATGCGGACAAACACTTGACACAAACAGTCATTAAAATTCATTGTATTCTCTCTCTTTCGCTGCACGCACGTCTCACATATGATGCCATACTGCATAGCAACACCCTAGCAACCTCACAGCAACGTGCTAAAACAATCAGAGCAACTTAGCAACGTCATAGTAATGTAATTTTTGCATGTGAAAAATCCCCTATTTTGTGCAGAAAATGTCTTTTTTTTTTTTTTTATGTGATGTTTGTCTCTGGCTTTAGGTGGGCTGATCTTTGAGATGCGGCTCTGATTTCTGACTTGCTCTGGCCAGCCATGCGGACAAACACTTGACACAAACAGTCATTAAAATTCATTGTATTCTCTCTCTCTCGCTGCACGCACGTCTCACATTCGGTGATCGTTATGGATTCAGATGCTATTGTGGAGTGAGTGTTTGAGAGTATAATCCCACCGATTTAAGAGACTATAAGAAATAACTGCACATTTATGCAGTGTACACATGCAAACATGTTATCATTGCAGAAGTGACAAAATGATCGAAAAAGTCAAAGAAAACATAAAAGGAAAGTGGTGCAATACATGTCCCAGTATACTTAATCTAAAAATTAAAGAGCAATTTTTAATCATTTTTCTATAATGATTGTACATGCATTAAGATTTCACAACATGAAATATTTGTTCTTTTATTCATTTGTCACAGCAGGACTCTGTATACACAAACAGCTAAAAAGCTACAAGGTGAAAGGAAATGGTGAGTAGTTACAACATCTAAACACTTTCTTTTGTACATTCATATACATTAACATATACTTGATAACTGTGTGAATGTACTGTGATTAAATGGATGTGATCAGAGATGTGTGCAGCAGGTCATTCATCTGATAGCACAAAAACAGCCCATTAAACAAACCCAGCAGCCTTATCTAGAAAGAGAGAAAGATGGACGTTCCTCTGAGATCTGATAGCACAAAAACAGCCCATTAAACAAACCCAGCAGCCTTAGCTAGAAAGAGAGAAAGATGGACGTTCCTCTGAGATATAGTGTGCACACACACACACACACACACACACACACAGAGATTTCACCCATCTGGAGCCCATTTTAAACGTTTGAATTGGAATATTAGTGTTTTTTTCTAAGGCAAGCATACACACACACACACACACACACACACACACACAGAGATTTCACCCATCTGGAGCCCATTTTAAACGTTTGAATTGGAATATTAGTGTTGTTTTCTAAGGCAAGCATTAATATTAGTATCTCAGTGAATGCCTAAGTTAAACTTCAGTGTGTTTGTCTGGTGGAAAGTTAAACAGGAGAAAAAATCCTGCATAATTACTGGAGGGGCACAAGCCATAATCTATAGACCAGAAGATCACAGAGATGTGAGGGGGGACTCTCTTCATACAAGACTGTAAGAAAACAACCCAGAAACCACATAGCGACATACTAAAAATACTCAGAAAACCCTGGCAACTGCATAGCAACATGCTACAAAGCACCCAGAATCTTAGAAACCAGATAGTGACATCTTAAAACACTCTCAAAACACCTTAGCAACCACAAAGCAACATGATAACATCCTGTCAACTTGCTACTAAGCAGCCAGAACACCTTAGCAACCACATAGTGACAAATTAAAAAACAGAATGCCTTAGCAGCCACATAGCAACACCATAGTAACTACATACAAATTACTTAAGCCGGGTGCACACTGCACGATTATAGTCCTTAATAATAATAGTCCTTTACAATTGTTGCTTGTCAGACTGTACAAACATGATGATCATGTCACACTGCGGGATCTCATTTGTCATTAGTGTCAGACTGTACGACAATCAAGACATGTTAAAAATGGGTGCGCGCCTGTAGCAAAAAAAAAATCCCTAGAAGCCACACCTGCAATGCCTTAGCAACCACATACTGACATGCTAAAACATCCCAGAACACCCTGGCAACTGTGTAACAATTTGCTACAAAGCATCAAGGACACCTTAGCAACCACATAGCAACATCCTAGAATTTACATTCAAGTTCCCTAGAAATCACATAGCAACATGCTAAAAACAGTTGCTTGTCAGACTGTACAAACATGATGATCATGTCACACTGCGGGATCTCATTTGTCATTAGTGTCAGACTGTGCGACAATCAAGACATGTTAAAAATGGGTGCGCGCCTGTAGCAAAAAAAAAAATCCCTAGAAGCCACACCTGCAATGCCTTAGCAACCACATACTGACATGCTAAAACGTCCCAGAACACCCTGGCAACTGTGTAACAATTTGCTACAAAGCATCCAGGACACCTTAGCAACCACATAGCAACATCCTAGAATTTACATTCAAGTTCCCTACAAATCACATAGCAACATGCTAAAAACACCCATAACACCTTAATAACCACATAGCAACACCTATGCAATTATATAAAAATGTCCTTGAAACAACGTAGTGTTAAAAAACACCCATAATGCCATGGTAACCACATAACAACATGCTAAAACTTTTCATAAACCACCAGAACAACTTAGCAACTCCATAACAACATCCCAGAAATTAAATACAAACCACATAACAAAATGTTAAAAACACACAGAAAACTTGAGCAACCACATAGCAACACCCTAGCAATGATATACAAATGACACATAGTGACATGTTAAAAAAATCCTAGAACAACTTAGCAACTTCATAGCAACATGATAAAACACCCAGAACACCTTAAGAACCACATGGCAACACCATAGTGACTGCATACAAATGCCCTAGAAAGCACATAGTGACATGTTAAAAAAAAATATATATATAAAAACAGATCACCTTAGCAACTGCATAGCCACATGCCAAAACACCCAGAACACCTTAGCAACTGCATAGCAACATGCTAAAAACACCTAGAACACCTTAGCAACCACATGGTAACACCCTGGTGACTACATACAAATGCCCTAAAACCACATAATGGCATGAGAAAAAAACACCCAGAACACCTTAGCAACTGCATAGCAACATGCCAAAAACAACCAGAACACCTTAGCAAGTGCATAGCAACATGCTAAAACACCTATACACCTTAGCAACCACATGGCAACACCCTAGTGACTACATACAAATGCCCTAGAAACCTCATAGAGAAATGTTAAAAAAACACCCAGAACACCTTAGCAACTGCATAGCAACATGCTAAAACACCTATACACCTTAGCAACCACATGGCAGCACCCTAGTGACTACATACAAATGCCCTAGAAACCTCATAGTGAAATGTTAAAAAAACACCCAGAACACCTTAGCAACTGCATAGCAACATGCTAAAAATACCTAGAACACCTTAGAAACCACATGGCAACACCCTGGTGACTACATACAAATGCCATAGAAACCACATAGTGACATGTTAAAAAACACATAGAACACCTTAGCAACTGCATAGCAGCAACATGCTAAAACACCTAGAACACATTAACAACCACATGGCAACACCCTAGTGACTACATACAAATGCCCTAGAAACCTCATAGTTAAATGTTAAAAAAACACCCAGAACACCTTAGCAACTGCATAGCAACATGCTAAAAATACCTAGAACACCTTAGAGACCACATGGCAACACCCTGGTGACTACATACAAATGCCATAGAAACCACAGCAACATGCTAAAACACCTAGAACACATTAACAACCACATGGCAACACCCTAGCGACTAGGGGTGTTGAAATTAATCGTTGCAACGATCCATCACAATGCGGACGTGGATCTCATCAGTAATAATCAAACAGAACAAAAAAAGAAAAACCCATAACTATGTATCTCTGTAAACTTTCGAATACTTAAAGCACTCTCAGATACTGCAAGTACTTTTTGTTTATCACTTGTAATTGCCTATTACTTTATATTTTCATTCATTTCGTTCATTCATTCATTCATTCCTTCATATTTGCTTGTATGTTTTGAAACTATATTTATTTGGTTGAATTCTTAACAATCGTTTTGCTTTATTATTAATTTGTAATTATTTTTAAAAAGTAGTCTGTTTGTATAATTTAATAAAAATACACAAAATACATTTGATATAATCCTCATGATGCATCGGGATATCGAATTGAATAGAATCCTTGACATGATAATCTTAATAGAATTGAATCATGAAACCAGTGACGATTCAGACCCCTACTAGCGACTACACATACAAACCACATAGTGACATATTAAAAAACACCAAGAACATCTTAGCAACTGCAACATGCTAAACACCAAGAACACCTTAGCAACTGCATAGCAACATGCTAAAAACACCTAGAACACCTTAGCAACTGGACAGCTACTTGCTGGTATGCACTATTATCAGCCTAGTCGTGTGGAGGTTTACAAAATCTAGTTACCGTTAAAGCTGCTCACACAAGCATAGACACAATAAATATGTGTCTGCTTAGAGAACAAACACACACACCCCGTAGTGTGTGTGTGTGTGTGTGTGTGCATATGCATATGCATATGCATATGTTCTCTTTCTCTGTGTCCGTCAGGGATTTGGTGTTCGGCACATGTCGATAGACACGCAAGTGTCTCAACCCGCCGCTTCTGATAGTGAAATCTGTCATCTCCGAATCCTCCTCTCACTCTAGTCTATTCCTGTGTGTGTGTGTGTGTTTGTTGAGTCTGTCGGTGGGATTTTCTACTGTTTATATAACGTTGAATTGTGGGTTATTTCCAGACATTCCCGAGCTCCTCTCTCCCCTGTCAGATGATAACGCCAGCTAACGCGCGTGTTGCTCTGTGTCGCATGAAAACACACGTCAAGCGAGATCTGACAGTCTTATGGAAATCAGCGCGAGGCATTCTGGCCGTGCTGAACGACAGGCGTGTGATGAGACAAATCTGAGACAGACGTGAAGAGGAGGATGAAGACGTCTCAGGAGAGGCGGTTTTAAAGAGTCCAGGTGAAATGAAGAGAGTTTGATAGGTGATGTAAAGAAGCCACAACCTCGTCTGAATAAATCTGAATAAAAGCATTAATTTCTTTCAAAAAACTGACTGACCCCAAACTTTTCAACCATATTGTATTTTATATTTAAATTCCTTTAAATTAAAATTCAATAGTATCATATTGCATTGATGTTGTTGATTTGATTGAAATTTGAACTGCTTTATGGGTTAAGTAGCTTCAGATTGTCACATACGTTTCGGATCAAATGTTGTGATTCATCTGAGAGCTGGTTGGAACAGTTCTTGGCTCACAGTTCTATAATGAATCATTTTCTGAAATCCCTATGGAGAAAATTAATGAGAAAAAATACTTCCAAAACCAAGGCTGCTGTAAAAGTGGGCGGTCGATGTTGAGCTGTATTGTACATGGGGAGAGAAAGAGAGATATTCCATACCGTGCCTGGATTGTGTCTGTTTATTTAACAGAGTTATATAAATTAAGTCCTGCTCTCTGCCAGCGCTGGTCCACAGCGATCACATACTTTATTCCCTTATGATTTTATACCAGGCAGCATGCAGCCATGAAATCAGGCCTGTGTCAGAAAATACAGGACGGTTCTGCAAAATTTACAGAGAAAAACAAACATATTCTAAACTACATTTTAATAATTTTATGAAGATAATGCATGTCTGAGTGATTTTTAGTGCATTGCCAGGTGGTTGCCATGGTTCGGGTCCCTCCTTAAATGCAAGACTAGCTTTGTTTGAAGCTCAGGCAGCTGACTTGTTTCTTTGCTGCCCTATCAGGCAATGACTTTGCAGGCACACGAAGGTGCCTCCTGAAAAAGATTTCAAATAGATTTATGATCACGGACTAATAATGTACAACTAAGTGAAAATTTAATTACTACAATATTCATTTATTTCTATAAATTAAATCAAAAATGGGAAAAGATGGACAAAAACATACATTTACACAACATTTTATTTTATTTATTTATTTGTTCGTTTATTCGTTTGTTCGTTCATTTTAGCTGAACTGTCATTGAATGGAAAGCACAGGATTGTGGTATATCATACCCAGCAAACAGGAAACGTTCTGGCAAGGTTCTATTAAAGTTATAAACAAACGTTCTTCTTGTAACATTTATAGAATTTTCAAAGTTATCTGGTCTTTAATAATGTTCCCAAAACATTAGCACAAAAACATTTACATATCATTTAAGCATTTTTTTTTTCTGAAACATTTTAGGGAGCATTTACAAGATACCGTTTTCGACTAAAAATGGGTAACTCTTTCAGTTGTTGGCCATTCATTTACGCTGATACTTCTTGTAAACTACAAAACTGTAAACTTTTGTCAAAACAGTGATGTCGTGTTCAGTCTATAGTGCATAGGCACATAATGTTTCTTTACAAAGTGACATCGCCAACTACTGGCCTGGCATGCGTTTTTAGTCGTTTTCATAGATCCATGTGAATTCGGATCATTTGACAACAGTTGTCATCTGTACAAGAAACTTAAAAAAAAACTAGGGAAAAACGTTTCCATTTTTAGCACATTGTCATGTAAACGTACCCTTAGTTGGACAGTCATCTAACATTTTTTTAACTACTTGTTTCAGAATGTTCAGAGAACATTCAAAACTTCCCATAATGTTTGCAAAATTGTCAAATTGAATGTTTTCTTAACGTTGGCATAGCCAAGAAAACCGTTTTAAAAATGTGACGTTATCATTGGAATCCAATGTGGCTTGTTGCCATCTTACCTATGTATCCCGCCAGTGGAGACAGCATGTTTTAGCTTTTGGACACAGCCTATGAAATTTTTATTATTTTCTAGCAAGTGAAAATAAGTCTAAAGTAAGTCTAATCACCACATTTCTCAAACTACTTTAATACTTAAGTTTAGAGATTATTTGAAGTCTAAAAATTTGTCACAAATATACTGTATCAGCAAACCAGAGTCTAAATCCAAAACATCATGTTGTAACATCCTAAACTGTATGCTTGCATTCAGTTGACGCTAAAGCACTTTTCATAAGCCGCTCTAAGTATGTACGTCTGTTAAATGCTGTAAATATAATCTGGCGTGATCTATTTTAGGTGCTTAACTAATTCCATGGCACACCTCTACATAAACATTTGTTTCCAGGCATTCCCCACTTCACCTCGTGTGTATTTCTATCACGAGCGCCTTTCGTAAACTCACACTGTGCTCATAACCTCACGCGGTGATCCAGCCACAAACGACAGTGGGATGCTAACTTCACAAAACCTCGAAAAGACCCAGAGCTTGACATGATGAATCGCGGATCGTCGTTAGCGAGCCTCGTGTGGCTGCCGTCCAATGCGTCAGCGGGCCCGTGGTGGGAAGACTTGTCTCCCATTACCCCGTGTTTCCCCTGCCGAGAACATGCTCCTGTTATCAGCGGGAACGTAGGAGGAAGATTGCACATCGCCTCTTGTAAAGGAGCGCCATTGTCCTCAAGTGTGATTTTACATCTTTCATGGTTAATTACATGCAGAACCTGCAGGACGAGAGAACCGAGGGAAAGAATGGTATCTTTTTCTTAACATATATGTGCGAAATTCTATTGCCATGCCAGATACTAATGAGGGTGAACAAAGAGATGTTGTTTGGTGGTCTAAAAATACTCCCTTACATTTCTTTTCTCTTTCTCACTTGCTTCCCGTACATGTCCACTCTATCTCTACAATCATAGCGGCCCTCCAGGTGGAATTTAATAAAGGCGAGCGACTTAGTTTGTCAGCGAGTGGATTAGAGGTAGATTGAATTGGACAGCGCAAGAACAGAAAAATGGGTCAGTGTTGTAGTGGGGGAGGCAGGAAGGTTCCCGGTGGCAAAATGGGCCCTTTAGAAGAAAAGTGTCAGTTGCAAAGCAATTATAATCTCCTGAGTCCGCCGCAATTACAGCTAAGTTCTTCCCTTCCAGCGGATGCAAATACCACCGGAGGATATTTATGCTGAGCTGTGGCGAGGAGATTTTTGCACTTTCGGTGAAGCGTTCATGTGTAAGATGCTTACATGAGGTGACAAAGTCTTCCTAGAGCACATTAACCTGGTCATCTAATGCAGACTGGCATGTTTTCAGGCTGAAAGCGTGACAGTCGCGTGACAGCTTTTCCCCAAATGTTTCCACTTTATTTAAAGGTAAATAATGGAGCCAGTTAGAACCACAAAACATGCAGCCAGTCAAGAACCTTTTAAGGGTGTTTTGGTTCATTTAATGGTGGTCTAGAAGTGGTTTGCAATAATTTTGCTTCAATGTGATGCTTCAAAACAAACTCAGTACGTACTTTAAAGGGGTCATGAACTGCCTTTTGATTATTTTGTACTGTTCTCTGAGGTCCACTTATAATGTTATTAAGATTTTTACATCAAAAAACAAAAACTAATTAAAGTGATAGGCTATTTTCTGTCCAGTTTTGACCCCCCTCATCAGAACGCTCAGTTTGAATAGGCGGGGCGATTGTAAACTCTGAAGTAAATGCCCACTGCTATGATTGGCTAACAGTTGTGTATGTTTGACAGCCTACATCCTGCACAGATAGACGCTGCTGTGATTTAGGTTAAAAATGCAGAAATACTCAGTACCTATCAAACGATCTGAAATAGCAGACAAAGCAATAGTGACCATGTAATAAAAACAGTTACTTTCGGATCCAATATAATTGGCACAGCATCGTCTTTTAGTTTCGATCTTTCTGAAAATCCTGTGTCAATTTGTGCCTTGTTTGTAAATGGATCCGTGGTAAAATTAAGTGAACAAAGAACCAAATTCTTACTGATGCAGTCTGGAACTTTAAAAATAAAGTTCATCCACTCTTTCTTAATGTTTGGTTCAGAAGGCAACGCAAAAACTGTTTTTCCACAACTTGGCACTGTACAGCGTCCTGTTGTCTTCGGAGCCATCTTTAGCATATGGTTTCTGTGTAGACCTGCATTTACCTCTCTCGTTATTTACACTACATGCACAAATCGGTGGGTGGGGCTAAACAGGCAGCGATGTAGAAGCAGGCGTTGATCTTCTTCTGTTGAGGCGTGTTTAGCCACACTAAGTCGTAAAATGACACGTTCCACAAGCTGTCATTTTGGCAGATTGGCTTCAATAAAAGCTGTTTTTAGACTAACGAAAAATATTTTAGTTATAAAATTTACAGAATATTTTTATAGTACCATGACCTCTTAAATGTTAAAAGTTCAAGGAAATTTTGATTTATCAGTTCATGACCCCTTTTAATGGTGAGGTTTGTTTATAATATGCTTTATAAATCCAGGTTTGCTTTATTTTCACATTTGTGTGATTCTAAATATCTTTGGTTACAGATTACCATACACAACAATGATGACACAATAATATAGTGGAAATGCTTATTCTATTCAGATTGGGACAGACAGATTGAAAACCAATCAGAGTCTCATCTCCCATCCCCTTTAAAAGCCAGTTGCGCTTGCACCATGGCGGGTTCGCTATTTACATGGCGGAATGTAATTTTTCATTTTTAAAAAATCTTTGTCTGCTGCTGCGCGTCCCTGTGTGTGTAATAAGCAAAGTGTATGCGCGTTGTGCACCCGCCTATAGGCGCATATTACTAACGCGCTCTTTAAATAACAAAGAAAAAATATTGCGCCAGACTTTAGACCAGGTTTGAGTTGGTCTATGGCGCAGTCTATTTTCAGTTCCTCAAAATAGCAACGCGCCAACAATGCGCCAAAACACACCTCTTTTTTTAAACCAGCACGCCCATGGGCGCACAAATGGGCGCAAATGCATTTGCTATTTAAACAACGCTGAAACTAGCAAAAACACTTGCGCCGCATTGCGCCGGGTGTATGATAGGGACCCTTAAGTGTAGTGGTGTTTTAAACGGCCTGTTTACACCTGGTCACTTCATGCGTTTTTTCTGATCGGATAGCTATCCGATCGTGAAAAGACCAAGTGTAAGTGCCCTTCGAAACTTATTCGAGACGGATATAAATCCGCTCGCTCAAACCACTTCAGGAGGTGGTCTGGGCCGCATTCCAGACTCCCAAAATGTTAAAATAATAAACGTGTGAGAGCGTGTTATAGGCTATATGACAATAGTCAGACTGCGCTAATGCAACACGCATCGCTGCGGACGAGTAGCTGAGTATCTCTTCAGCAAGCCGACGCGCAAACTGCCGCGAATTAAACTGAAAGTAAGATGCAGACGGTCAACACACAATCTTCATTAAAAATAGTAAGACAAACTTATATCTTTTCAGTGCTGATGCCGCGCGCTCTCCTATTGCGGTCTTTGGTCTTGAAATGAGCTTATAATTAATAAAATGCAGCGCTTATCTTTTGATTTCGTTGACGTGAACTCTGTTAAATTTAAATATAGCGCGGGAATTGAAGATCGGATTTATATCTGTTTTGCGACGACACATTTATGTGGCCAAGTGTAAATGGAAACGTTTGAACAAATCCGATAGATATCCGATCAGCGAAAACGCATGAAATGACCAGGTGTAAACAGGCCCATGGAGACCAAAAACCAAAACGCTGATTTGTAGAACCTATAATGTAACGTAAAAAGCATTTTTCATCTTCATATAAGCAATAAAAAAATCATAGGCAGTCAAAACTGCATTTGGATCGTAGACTGTAAAAAAAATATGGATGATGTGTCTCCATTTCCTTCCACTGTAGAAAAGTGAAGCCAAAAACAGATCAGGTATGGCCACTGTCATTTTGCGCCAATGAGGTCATTTGGAGCCAGAGTCTGTGCAGTAGTGACCGTGAGCCAAGTAGGCGTAACTGCAGACCGGAGATCTCCAAAATGGGGCGTGAACTCCAAAAGTGGGCAGAACCTCCAAAATGGGGCGGGGTCTCTTCGTGCAAAGACTTTCACCATTGGCTCTTGCTTCGGCCAATTGTTATTGACTTCAAAATAAAACGTTATAAATTAAACATTGTTTCTAGTTTATCTAAAATAAAATATGCTATATAAATAAATATTCTCCGTGAGAGCAGAGCCCAAAGCTTGTGGCCAGTGGTGCCGGATGTTAACAGAGGCCAGAAGTGCTGAAGACTAGCGCAAAGAGGAGAAAACACTGTAGCAGGCAGAGAACAAGCTCACTGTTCATGATGGTTGAGATATAGGAAGAAAATAGAAATATTGAATTGGGATGTGGGCTTATATTAATGTATCACTGAAGGGAACTGTCTTGAGAAAAGTTTTGATGGCAATGGCATTTTCTTCTCCTCCGTATAAAGCGCGGCTCTGCTTTGTTTACAGCGGTAACCAAGGAAACGCTATTGCGGTTGGTTCATAAGCAGTGTTGCCAAGTCCGCGGTTTTCCCGCGGAATTCAAGTAGGTATAACTGCAGACCGGAGATCTCCAAAATGGGGCGTGAACTCCAAAAGTGGGCAGAACCTCCAAAATGGGGCGGGGTCTCTTCGTGCAAAGACTTTCACCATTGGCTCTTGCTTCGGCCAATTGTTATTGACTTCAAAATAAAACGTTATAAATTAAACATTGTTTCTAGTTTATCTAAAATAAAATATGCTATATAAATACATATTCTCCGTGAGAGCAGAGCCCAAAGCTCGTGGCCAGTGGTGTTCGGACTGGAGTTTGAACCTCTGCTTCATGATGTAAACGGGAATCACCCACGAGTTCTCCCGCGAGCCGTCCCAGCGCAGTGCAGCGCAGAGGAACGATTTTACTCTATCGCTTTGTTCCAAGCAACGGGGGCGTCCCGGGGCTCGAAATTCGCAGGGTAGCAGTGGGTAGTGACGCTGGGTGTAACTAAAAAGGTGCCATTGTCCGGTGAGGTCCGGTTGGGGAGTTACGGAACGATCTCATATCACATAATCTTATTAACCGTTTATCTCCTGAACCGCAACTTTCTTTACCAGCTATTCAGCACCAATCCCGCCGTGCAGTCAATTTCACTGGTTAAGGTTAGGGTCAGGTGTGGGGTAGGTTTAGGGGTTAGCATTTTTTGTAGCATAGTGTAGGAAATCAACACTTTAATTGACACAACCAATAAAATCTTTAGAATCAGCTGTGGGGCGGAGTTTGCACTGAAGTGGATTGGGGGAAAAAAATGCGCATGCGTGTCATGTGACTGTCTGTCAGTGGGAGGAAGCCACGCCCTATTTTGGAGCTCCCACCCCGTTTTGGAGTTCCCGCCCCCATTTGGAGATCTCCGGGCTGCAGTTATACCCTTCTCCCGTGAGCTGGAGCTGTGGTATCAAAGTCCCACCCAAACTGTCGCAGATTCAATCGCAAGCACACAATCACGATGCCACACCCCGTTTTTATAGCATCAAATAACTAACTAATAGCAAACTTATTAGAAAAACAAACACTCAAAAACATATAATCGTGATAAGAACTACCTAAAATGACCATCTTGGGAATTTTATTTTATTTATTTATTTATTTTTTTTCTTTTTCATTGATTTTTTTTTTTACATGGAGATGGTGGGGTTTAGGACCAATAATGCAGCCAGCCACCAGATGGCAATCAAAATGTTTTAGCTTCACTTTTTACGGGTGAGGCACACATGAGCTGTGTCCCAATTCAAAGGCTGCATCCTTGGAAGGACTCGGACTTAAAAGGCTACACCTTTAGATGTCGCAAAGATTGGACCGAGGGTTGTTAAATGGGACGATCCTACGAAGGACAGTTCCTGTCGGCATAGCAAATGTGACAGCTGCCGTTAACAACAGTTGCGTTTGTACTGAGTAAACAAAAAAATAAACAATAAAGTGTATAAACTATATAAAATCGCATCTTGGTAAAATATGTCAACATTTGAACCACATTATTTTAGTTTTTACATTTTTTTTTTTTACATTTGTATAAATGATAAATTCGATTATTCAAATAATTATAACTCAATAGTTAATAATTCCAATTATATAATTATATCTCAAAAGTGTATTTTTATAAGTGTCTGCAATTTCTATTAAAAAATCCTGTCGTCACTGGTGCGCAATGAATTCTGG
This sequence comes from Sinocyclocheilus anshuiensis, assembly GCF_001515605.1. Lineage (NCBI taxonomy): Eukaryota > Metazoa > Chordata > Actinopteri > Cypriniformes > Cyprinidae > Sinocyclocheilus > Sinocyclocheilus anshuiensis. The sequence continues at coordinate 43,788 of NW_015548232.1, read as the reverse complement.
GGTAGGCGGGGACAGGAAGTGTCCATGCATATTGTACCCTTCTTTCCCAGCGAAACGAAGGGTGCATTTGGAGGCTGCATTTGAAGGACCCTTCGAAATGGGACAGCCTTCATCTGCAGGTTGTTATAAACACACTGCAGTTTTTTCTGCCACTTCAAATGCTTGCGCTCTTTAAAGTCTTAAAGTTAAAGATTCTGATTTTGAAATTTTATTCTACATTAGGGAAAAAAAATAATTCTGAAAGTGATTCCAACAATATTGTTCCTTTGCATCATAATTATAGCTGTGATGTGTACTTCCCATTCTCATAGAACTAGAATGATTATTAAAACTTTATTGTAGTCCTTGGTGTGAGCAGTTCTTTACTGCAGCATAAACACTTTCGTGTCTAAATGACATTTTATGGTCATGTCCAATCGTGTCTGTTCACTTTAGCGGGGTCACCCAACCAATGTGACTCTGTCCTGATTGCTCCGTTCAACCCCATGTGTGCGATGCTAATTCAAGACAGGTGCTGATGAATATTGATGAGCTGTTTAACCTCTGGGCTGTGATATGATGTTATTCAGTGGTGATTACCACAAGGAGGGTGTGTCCTCTGGCTTTAAAAACATATTAATATTAATGAGCTTGACAGTCTTCAGCACTAAACAATGTTTAGGCTTCAAAAAGCTGATGTCTTCATTGAGAGGTTTGTATAGTTGAACATCAAACAGCAGTGCTAACTTGTTAAGAAAACTTGTATGAATGTGTCAATTAGGCTAATTAGAGGAACTGATGATTTCAGATGATTTTCATTATACTGGCACATTATGTACAGTATGCCAGATTTATTTCTGAGGAGAAAGTAAAATATGTCAAATCCACAAGACTCCATTGTAAGACTCCATTGTCTTACCAGGTTTTAATGAAAAACTAGATTTTGACATTTTCTTAGAAATATCTGAGTGGTATTTGTGCTGTAAAGATGATGATTACTTGGTAGGGGGATTTTCCTTGTTGTGCCCCTCCAGATTCTTCTTGTGCCTCTCGATCATCCCCAGGATACTTAATTTTTGTGACAGTTTTGTGAATAATTACATATTCAGATGACCAGAAACATGGGCGTTGCTAGGCCATTTTAGGGGGCTATAGCATAGGGTTGTACTAGAAATGCAAACAGTAAAATTTAGTGTTTGTACAGTAAACAAGCTGTGTGTGTGTGTATGTGTG
>NW_015548232.1:38661-39645 GCF_001515605.1 Sinocyclocheilus anshuiensis | reverse complement strand
ACCCCTCATCACACCACAGCTGTTTCCTCCAGCGAAAATGAAGCACATATGAACGCATATACTTTATAAAACGATCATGTTGCAATTTTCATTTGAAAATTTAACTTTCAATATAATATAATACATATTCCAGTGCATGTGGCAAAGAGGTTTGCATACTTAAGCTAAGGAAAGACGGTTGTACTAGAAATGCAAACAGTAAAACTTTGTGTTTGTACAGTAAACCGGTTGTGTGTGTGTGAGATTATGAAGACTTGGATTTTCGCTTATGTTATACCTATCTATGCAATACAGTGGAATACTGCAATAAGTTTAGTATGCGACCCTTATTAATCAAACATTTTTTTATCTTGTTTATATTTATATATATTTTTATTATTAGGCTATTATTATTATTATACCCTCACTGAGGGCTGAGCCCCCCTAAAATGAAAATCCAAGAATCGCCCCTGGCCAAAAATATAGTGCGGTTGTATTTTTCTTGCGCGTCTCGCGTCCCTACAGCTCCCCCTCACTGACAGAATTTAAAGGGGTGGTTTACTCTTTTTTTTCTAGGCTTGATTGTGTTTATGGGGTGCAGTCTAGCATGTGTTAATGCTTCGTGTAAAAAAAAAAGTACCTTTATTCTACAACGCTCTGTCCCTTCTCCCATAAACACACTGATCATTTCCTGCTTTTATGAAGCCCCTCCCTCAGAAATACGCGATGGGCTGAGATTGGTCAGCTGGCTCAGTGTGTTGTGATTGGCTAAACCGCCTCTACAGCGCGTCTGAACATCCCGCCCCTCAAGCTCAGAATGTGCTCCGGTTGTATTGTGAACAATGACGTCCTCTATATTGCTTATCAGTTTGAGCCCGATTGAGACGCAGAGAATATTAATGAAGAGGATCACGCAGAACCTGTGCAAGCACGGCTCTTAATGGTATGTTTATTTGTTGTTGTCCCATACTTTTAGATACGCTGTTGTTTGTAAATGCTACTGCT
>NW_015548232.1:35993-38611 GCF_001515605.1 Sinocyclocheilus anshuiensis | reverse complement strand
CTTCTCATAGCTATGTGAAAATAAGTGTATAAATGGAATAGAGCTGATGATCTGAATGAGAGAGAGAGAGAGAGAGAGCGAGAGAGCAAGAGAGAGAGATGCAGAGTGTGTGCAGAGCAGGGGGACGCACGGAACAGTATTAAGAACCGCTGCTTTAGAACATTGATTTTGAAACTTGTGAATCCATTAGAATCGTTAGAAGACAGAATCGCGATTCATATATGAATAGATTTTTATAGATGCGCCCCCAGTTTTCTCTAAAGCAGCACAGCATGGCCTCACCCCCTTCGTTGCATGTTCCCGAGGGCGGGGTTTGTCTGGGTTTGTGATGTCACGAACCCGGGAAGTAACTCGTTGTAGTCCCTACGAGCCGTTTTTGTAGGCATTAAACTGCCCGAATTTTAAAAGACGATATCTCCGTTTGCATTGAACTTTTAGCGTCGCAACTTTGCAGATATTGTTTATGCTCAAACAGCAACATTACACACTAACTAACGTTAAAAAAGTGAAATCACAAACAACCACCCCTTTAATGTGAAATGTTCATGCCATATTAACGTAATTTTAGATTCTAATTTTAGTAAAAAGCATTTACGTCATCGTCCTTTTTATGAGCCGTTTTCCAAAGCTTTCTCGCTTCTCAAGATGACCATCGACAATCACATAAGCACAGCAGCTCTTTAACTGCGCTCTACTCTCTAGTCAAACACACTCAAACCACTGTAGCCTAATGTAATCTGTTAACTATGCACATCATAACCTTTTAGGCAAGCACTATGTTATCATGTTATAAAATATTTTAATAAGAATGATTTTGTATTTAACCTGATCACGTTTAACAGAAAGACATTTTAAGTTTGTTATTGTTAAGTTTCTAATTATAACGCCGCATGTCCACGACCTATTCAAACAACGAACAAATTATGCAGCAAGCAAAGAACATACATTAAATAAAGAATCTATCACTAAATTCAGTCTTTAGCGCAAGTGTAAGCACATAAAAAACTCCAGTTATATAGCCTAAGCTGTCTGCAGTGTATGATGAATGAATCTCTCATTTGCATAGCATGTTCATCTGCACTTAAAGAGAACTCGCCAAAGTGCAGTATTCAGTCAGCAAGCGCACTGACCAAAACTCAGGCGTATCAGAGTTTTGGTCAGTAAAATACCCTTATAGAATATATGTTAAAGAAAAAATATTGAACTAAAATCACAAAAGCACAAATTCGTTCTCATATAAATCTGTCTTCATTAATTTGTATGTTCATCTATAAGAGTTCATCTATAATCAGTATTAGGATTTTGTCTAAAATACCCCGCTGCACGGCCCCGCCCTTCAACATCAAGACCCCCCCAAGCACCCCCCAGATAAAATATGTTCCCATAGCTAAAACAGAATGTTATAGACCTTATGCGTCAGAGAAACCGTCTTTAGAATTTTGTCTTTGAACTCCCGTTTTTGCGGTAGCTCTACAGTATCACTGGTAAAGTGGATTTACTTATTGTATAACGAAAGTCAAGTCAAAGACAAGGAGAGCAGCGTTGAAAAGGGGCGGGGCTATACATATGGTTTGGACACTAATATAATTATCGTTATAGTTATCGTTATCGTTATAAGTGTGAACGGGCCTTGACTAACAACTCCTTAACCCTCTGTTTATTGTATTTGGGAGTCACACTTGTGTTGTTCACGGACACCTGAAATGTAACTTTGTTTTTTTTTTTTCAGTAAAATCAATGTAATATATTTTTTTCAATAATATATATTTTTCTTTTTCTTTTGTATTTTCTTTTGTATTTTTTTTATTTTACTAATAGATATTTTTTTCCCATTAAAAATAATAAAAACAAATTTCTAATATTTTCTATTACTTTTCAATTATGGCAGTATTTCATGTTAAAATAGAGACAATGCCTTTAAAATCCAATTTTTAAAGTCAGATTTGTGCCATCTGGTCGGAGTTAAAAAAAAATTTAGATACAATTTTAGCCATTCCTATTTAGCTATACTTTATATAAAATGCTTGTAAATCCTCTAGTTGTTTTTAGACACAATGTTTTTTTATTATTATTATTAAGTTTTGGATTTGGATATGTATTTAGAAATTCTCAAAGACAACTTTTTGTAAATGTTTTTTTTTTTTTTTTTTTTTTTTTTAATGTTGGTTTGAAATGAGTTTTCGCATTAATTTTACTACAGCCAAACCTGAACACAGAGAAATGCATTTTATTACACATAACATCAAAGTTAAAAATAAAATGTAACAAAAATGAACAGGAATACTTTATCAGAGATTAATCAATCTGATTTCAACCTATTATTTGAGTCTTCTGGCTCAATTTTGCAATATTGTTACAGCCAAACCATTTTATTTGTATGTGTATAATAGTGTGTTGTGTGAGTGAGTTAGTGTGTTTCTGTTTTGTACTCTTGATGTTTTAGAGCAGTGATCCTCAAATCTGGCTCACGATATCCACTTTCCTGCAGAGTTTAGCTCCAACCCTATAATCAAACAAACCTACCTGTGATTTTCTGATGATCCTGAAGACATTGATTAGCAAACTCAATTAGGTGTGTTTGATTAGGGTAGAGCTAAACTCTGCAGGAAAGTGGATCT
>NW_015548232.1:31820-35863 GCF_001515605.1 Sinocyclocheilus anshuiensis | reverse complement strand
TCATTTGTGTGTGTATATCAGTGTGTTGTGTGTGTGTGTGTGTGTGTAAATGAGTGTGTGTCTGTTTTGTACTCTTGATGTTTTAGAGTGTAACCCCTTCCTTGGTGTCTGTGTTTTTACTGCATTGTGGCTGAATTATTGATTTTATTTCACGCATTTGCAGAAACATGCTTTGTGTTAGTCACACTAGTACATAAATGTGTCTGTGGGAGGTGGGGGTGGGTGGAGTGTGTCTATTTTGCACTCTTGATATTTTTGAGTGTCACCCCTTCATTGCTGTGCACATTTTTTTCTGCATCATGAATGATTTGTACATTGTGTACACAAAAAAAAATCTTTGTATTTTTGCGTATTTTCCATTCATTTCCAATGGTGGTCATTTTTGACCGCGAACAACACAAGTGCGACACTTTTTATGACCGTTTAGCTTTTTCGAATCAAGTCCACAAATTTTTTTTTTTTTTTATGGCGACTGCCATAAAAGTCATATAGTTTCGTACCATTCCGATAGCGATTTTTAAAATTTCGATAATTTTTTTTCTTCTAAAAAATAAAATAATAAAAAAAAAGATTCGGTCTATAATGACCGAACAACAGAAGAGGGTTAATGACATCAGCTTCTCAAATGGTCCCTTTAAATGGCTGGTTCACCTGATAGGCTGCATGTCTCTCTCGCTCTCTCCTGGTAAAACCTCTTTGAGACATTCCGCACCCTCCTGAAACTCTTCCACTCACTTTGTCTCAAATTGAAGAGTCTGTCTGAGGAGAGAGAGGGAGAGACATAAGCGCGTTTCCATCCCCATTGCGCCCAGAGAACTGCTCGTGTAGCCTATTTAGTTTCTCTGTTTCTTTTATTTGCTTTTCCTCTCCAGCCGAACCGGATCGATCGACCCCAGTTACCTTAGGTCGCGGATGACGGATGTGCGTGTGGAGAGCCACTTTCCCTGGATATAAACATGCGACGGGATGTTGGTTAGACGGGCGCCGGTCCAAACCATGGAAACCTGTCGTGAAGGAGTGATTCTGTGTGTGCGAGGATACTGAGAACTCGTCATGCGCTGTTATTGACCTTCACTGCGTGTTTATTTGGAGACATTTGGATCCGTCGGTGTGATTGGAGAGGTCTTCTCACTCCGCTAGCGCATAATTATATGGAAAAGCACACAGTGGGACGTGGATAGACTGATTGAGCCATCTATGGATGTATTGCCGATGATCAGAGCCCCTGTCTGAGGTGTGTTGGAGGTCTGGTGGTCTTGGGGAGTTCGTGGAATGCGAACGCAACGACGCGCCGCGTCCTCCTCGCCCTGCTGTCCGCGGCGCACAGACGGTAAGCGAAACCCTGAAACCTCTTCAATAACGCGCAACAGACACAGAGCGCACATCTTAGGCACTTTCAGTTAATTATGGTGTTTTTATTGCAGAGCTCATGCGCGCAATGGTGTATTTACATAAATAAAGTTACATGTAGAGGACACCGGGGTGAGATGTCACATCTTTCATTCCACTGAAAAGCCTTTTAGGTTTATTTTTATGAAAGTCAACTGTGCAGACACAGATCAGAAGTCTTGAGTACAAAAAAAAAAAAAAGATATTAAACATAAACATTGTTGTCTGGATAAAAGACACTGTTCATTGAACACACATTGACCATGTCACATGATATGGGGTAAGTTGTCATAATAAGAAGCAATATCTTGGAAAAAAAAGTAACATTTAAAATGCATTACATGAAAAATGATGGATTTTCAGTAATGAAAATTAATCAGTAAAACTATTTACATAAATAACGTGTGACAACTTGCCCCAACCTGCCTTGTATGTAAAATAGTCTTGTCCTAAAAATAGGTTCAACATTTCGGTTCAAGTCTACCTTCGTTATTTAGTGAATTTTGTCTTAATTAGTGACTCGTCTTGATTTATGTCACAGAGGTTTTAATTAGTCCAAATAAAATTAGGCTTATGAAATTAAATTCACAAAACAGCAGTAAATAAATAACATGTGACAACTTGCCCCAACTTGCCTTGTACGTAGAATAGCTACTCTGGTCCTGACAGCACATTCAATGTTTCAGTTCAAATATATCTCCGTATCTTCGTTATTTAGTGAATTTTGTCTTAATTATATGTTAGAGTGGTTGTAATGTGTTCAGTTGTTCTCCCAACAGATATAATAATCATATGATAATATTGGGTTTGTAGTTTAGAGAATACAAGTCACAAAAAAGACTGTTAGGGGAAAACCAACACACAAAACCACTGCTAAAAAACAAGCATCTGTACAATTTGACTAAAGAAACTGATATATACAGACCCCGTGACAACTAGCCCCAAAGTCATTTATACATGATACAATGCGATAATAGTCCAAGTTTTATGTACATAAGCAATATAAAAAAAACAGCTTTTCAAATATATTTAGTGCATTGTAATGCTTAGAGTGTACAGAATAACTGTAAAATTATGTACTAGTATGAATAGTGTGTATTGGTCTGTTTCAGTCTAGATTCATCATGCAGATGCTGTTGAACTCCACGGCAGCGGCGCGAGACTTTGATCTGATGAGCAACACACACATGCCGGCGCCTCTGAACGTGTCCCACGGGCACGTGAGCGTGTCGGCCCTCCTGAAGCCCACGGGCCGCGTGAGTGCCCTGCGAGAGGGCGAGCCCGACAAACCGGACCTGGCCACTTATGTGGTGATGTGCCTGGTGCTCTTCCTGCTGGTCCTCCTCATCGTGTTCTTCATCAACTGTCAGCTGAGGAACTCTTTCTTCGCCTCCATGCCTTATGACCGCTCACTGCGTGAGGCCCGCAGCTCCTACAAATGACCCGTTTGAGCCCCGACTTGGATGCAAAAGCCGAACTCACCCGTGTGATCGATCCGTCTGTATATAATGACTGTTTTGTACTTCTGCATGGCCTTTTCTGTCCATATACGGTTTGTCACAAGTCGTGTGCGTTATGTAAGAGATTATTTTCTTGTACGATGTTAAACCATGATTAAATCTCACATTCATGACCATCCGTGTCTGGAAAATGTGCTGATATTGATCACAGTTGATAGGATGAGGTTGTGATGAGAAGAAGCAAACATGCAGATCATCTCAGCTCTGCCGCTTTTTAATTGAGCACACAGTTACGGCCTAGCGGTTACAGAATCGTGTCTTCATCCTCATGTCATCATTTACTCATCCTTGTGTTTTTTTTCCATACACATATGACTTGAACACAAAATTATGAGTTTTGCATGCATGAGTTGTATGAATAACCTTTAAACCTGTTATTTAATATTATTTATATACAATTTTTATTTTGAATAAGCTTTTATTTTATATTTTCAGATTTTACTTTGTTTTTGTAGTATATGCTTTTCTCCTTTTTATTTTTATTATTTTTTTTAGATATATTTCAATTTAGCTTTATTTTTATTTCCGTTTTAGCTTTAATAATTTTAGTAATTTTCATTTGTTTTTAATTATATTATTTATTAATAGTTTGAATAAGCTTTTATTTGTATATTTTCAGTTTACATTTTAATTTTATTTTTTTTATAATTTTGTTGTCATTAGTTTTTTTAAATGAATGTATGTATCAATAGTTTGAATAAGCTTTTATTTTTACATTTTCAGTTTTCATTTTAATTTTAGCAGTTTATGTACTTTTGTCATTTTTATTAATTTTTTAACAATTATTAATTTTTATTTCTATTCAGCTTTATCTATTTTTTTTTAGTATTAGTAATTTTAGTACATCAACTTATTTTATTTCCAGTAGTTGCCAAATGTTTCAAATCTTCGTTCAAGTTTTTCATCTAAAAATGTCATCTTAATTCCAATTATTGTTTAATAACGAAGATTTTTAATAGTCTTAGTTACCAATAACAACACTGGTTTGAGCATTTTTCCACTGAAGAAAGTAAGTCATTCAGGTGAGTAAATGATGCCAGGATTTTAATAAGTGTAATTTTTTTGGGTTAAAAATGATCTGAAATCAATATTTGAGCAAGTACATAACCAGCCAGTGTTCAAAACTATCGCCTT
>NW_015548232.1:22745-31177 GCF_001515605.1 Sinocyclocheilus anshuiensis | reverse complement strand
ATTATGTGTTTATGAAACACATGTGAATGAAATTAAATTATATTCGTTATAAATGTGCTTCTGATTACAGATAGCCTGGGATTACAAAGATTTGTATTTTAAAGAAAACCAGTTTGAAGGGAGCATAATTTGCTCTTTGGGTTAAAAGAATTTCTTAATATTAAATTCGAAGAGTATGACAATTCGATTAGACTGTGTAGAAATTGAAATCTACACGCTAATACACACTATACTCATAGTCACCAATGCTGATGTTGTTAACATAAATCATTTGAGAATAAAGTATAACAATAATAATAATTTGAACGGTTTGATGTGATATGAGCTAACCGATCTTTAGATTAAATCACCATTGGTAGCGTGATTTATTGTAATGCTTTTTTTCCTCAGTTGGTCAGAACAAACGTAGCAGACTTGTTACTTACTTGTTCAGATGGCAATATACGGTGAAAATTCTTATTTGGGTCATATATTCCAAGACGTAGGCTAGAATCTGTGATTGCGAAGTACAGTAAATATCCACACCGGTGCGGTGACTGACTGCCACACATACTCTTCAGAACATTAGATTCATCCGTGCTGGAGCCACGCCGACTCACAACCCATGCAAGCTAGATAATTCTGCAAACAGCTGCAATTGCAGGTTTTCAAACAGAGATGGCGACAAAGAGGCAAAATTTACGGACTGCAGCTTTAAAGATCTGAGCTAAAGGTTTGAAGTTCAAAATCCTGTGAAACGTCATTATTGTGTCCTGTGAGACACAGCAGCTAAATGAGTCCAGCAGTAGTCTGACTTCCACTCAGCTGAGCCAGAATCATCTATCGATGATTGTCTGACAGTTATTTTATTCTCCAGAAGTTACGTAAGACACCAGCACCAGCGGAGATACAAATTAAGCTGATATCTGTCTTAATCCACATCCGATGCGCCAAAGCCGTGATGACAGACGCAGAGAATCAGGTGTGACTCGATAAGACAGACGCCGGGCCTATATTATGAAACCAAGACAAATGGATGTGTCTCTTTCCTCAAGCGCCTTACCGAGCAGCTCGCAAAGACTGAGAGAAACTAATGGCCATGACACAAATATTCAATAGTTTTGGGGTATAATACAGTTCTCAAAAAAACACAGATCAGTGGTAGTGTGTGTGTGTGTGTGTGTGTGAGAGAGAGAGCGAAAGTTTCTGACCCAGCTACACTTTTGAGGACAACTTTGCTGAAAATGTCCCCAGAACATCTAAAGCAAACTTTCAACTATAGGAAAAGGGCCTGAAACTCTTAAAATGGTTTTATAAAGGGCAGACATTTGATGTGTTCAAAACAAGCTACTGTTTATGAAGTATTAATTATTTCTGAGTTCATTTTACCCATTCAATATTTCCCATCGGCTATTTGTGCTTTTATTCATTTAAAACAAAAAACGATTGTACACCAATTTGTACTGTATTCAGCATCTCAAGTATCTCAACAGAGAAACTGCTTCCTAACGAGACTAACTAATATTTCGAAAAATGTATAGCGTTAGTCTGTGGGTTAATCTGCAGTCATAAAGACAATAGAAGTGTCTGTGTGTGAAAAGCCCTGCATGACAGAGAATGTCCTCATTACTTCACAACAGCCATCATTACCATACATTCTGTCAGTCCGGGACCCTTCAGTGTCACAGGCCCCTGATATTTCCTTGGGTTTCTTGCGCGCTGGTGGGATTTCGACGAGAGTCTGGGTAAATTGGAGTGTGTGCAGTAGATGATAATGACTCAGTGTGAAACTGGGTTGTCTTGAGTCAGCACATTTACAAAGAAACACGCCGTGACTGACTGACTGAGGACAATATCAGACTGATTTCTGCAGAGCTGGAGGAAATATTCTGCATTCGCTTAAAGAGGGAAATGGATGCACAGACTATCTGCAAAGAGCTTTTCTTTTCTTTTTTGTCTCTTTATGACACACAGCCGTAACCGTCCGAGGCCTGTTAATTACACACACCGCTGAATAACACTGATTTAGTTAACTGTCAGCAGCTTCTCTCCAGTGTTCCTGAAGTCTGCCGTTAAAGTTAAAGACATTGGAAAGATGAGCAAAATGAAACGGCTCTTAATGTGCCTTAACCAGCATGAATTCATCAGGATCCGTTCTGCTTTTACCTGTTAATGGGACAAATCAGAAACAAGTAGGCAAGTCTAAATGAAGTTTTACTGCCTTTTAAACTGCATGAATGTGCTTTGAAACACACAAACACGCAGCAGCGGATCATCTTCTTACCAGGAGGTGGCGCGCTTCGCTTAGAAATAAAACAAAGGTTAGTGAGGAAGAAATCTAGATTTTATTTTATTTATTTATTTATTTTAGAACACATAATAGAAAATGCCAGATGACATTATATGCACTATTTGCCAGGAGAAAATAGACAAAAATAAACAGAGGAAATAAATGATATTTTTTAAATAAAAAGTTATTAATTCATTTCTATATACAGTTTTAAATTTAAATTTACTCTTCTGTACATACAATTTGCCCCCATCCCCCCATCATATTTTTCTTTCTTATAGGCCTAATGTATAAAAACAAGAATTACCATTTTCTAAGAAATATCAGGGACACATGACATAAATACCTATAACCTTTTCTCATAAGTTTGTTCTTACAATAGTAAAACAGTTAAAATCCACCTTCAGTTTAAAGGTCAAAATCAGACTGTGTTTATTGCCATGAAGAGAAAGCGAAACGGTGACTTGTGGAGTAAAATGATCTTCTGCTCACCAAGACTGCATGTTTTAAAATTAAAAATACAATATATAAATATATATATATATGTATATATATATATAAATTGTGAAAAAATATTACAATTTCAAATAATTGTTTTCTACTTAATATATTTTAAAATGTAATTTATTCCTATAATAAGCTGGGTTTGTCCATATTTTACCCAGCGCTGGGTTGTATTTAACTCATCATTTTTTAGAGTGTAATATGCTGATTTGCTGCTCAGGAAACATTTCTGATTATTATCAATGTTGAACAACTGTGATACATTTATTTTTTCACGATTATTTGATGAATAGAAAATTCAAAAGAACAGAATTTATTACATTATAAATGTATTTACTGTCACTTTTTGATTACTTAAGCATCCTTGCTGAATATAAGTATTACTTAATTTTAAATAATACATTTTTTTTTTACTATTTATAAAGATGTTATCACAGCTGAATCATTGTAAAAACATTATTGGGAAGTCAGTTTTAACATCTGAATAATCCATTATGAGGATAGCGCTATGTGTCACACAATGCATGACAAACTTGAACGTTTTTAAAGCCATTTTTAATTCATATTTTAGACACGTGAGGGGTCTGCAGGGGTCAGTGTTTGTCTACCTGTATGTGATACACTCAGGTGTGTGTCTGTGCGCATCCTGGCTCCGCCCACCTGACCTGCCCAGGCCAGCACACACAGGAAGAGAGAAAGAGAGAAAGAGAGAAAGAGCGAAAGCGGAAAACTTCAGCTGATCTCCTCATGGCTGTTCTTACGATCTGAGGACTTTACCATGACGCGCCAGGACTTTATATCAATCATTAGAGGAGTTCCTGACAGCTCTATAGATTGACAGCGTGGATCTTTAGGTTTAGAGACTTAACGCGTGGTTTGTTTATTCGCGATCGAGACAAACTTGCGCCAAAACGCTTGTGCGGACGCGGAGACTTGTGCGCGGAGATCAGCACGGGCGCGTATTGAGTCGCGAAAGGTACGAGACTAGCACACTTCTGTGATCCGGACTTTAGGGTTCAAACTTCCCTCCTTTTCCTTTGTGCCGGAGGACGAGCGCAGGCCGGTGGAGCGCAGCAGCACCAGGCCGCGGGTTAAGACGCCCTGAGCGGGCGTTCGAGGAATATAAGTGATTTTACAGAACAAAAATGGATCCAAACTCAGCATCTGCTGGTGCTCCCAAAAGTGGGAAAGACAAGGAGAAGAAAAGCAAGAAGAACTATGACGAAGGAGACGGAAAGAAGAAATTTGTAAGTGTTTGATGCTCCTATTGTGCTGTCAGTAGGCTGCTGTAGTGAAGCGTCAGGGTGTTAGTAAACAGATGTATGCTTGAACCAGGCTGTTTATTAAACTCGGAGATGTTTGAATTCACATGTCCTACATGAAATCATGAAGCTCTGATCAGTTTGAGAAGTTTCGCAGCTCGCTCGCTACGTGCTTCGACTTCTCTGATGAGGAAGTCGAGTGTGAAGTGTGTTTTTGAAGCATCACTGTTCCTTCAAAGGGTTACAATTATGAGGAAGGGACCTCAAACGTTCAACGCTGAACCTCTTTCAATTCAGGAGACTTTTAAACCCCTACTTTTCTTGTTAGATAACTGTCACCCCTGATAGTAACATATAAAATATGTTTTTAGACAGTGGTAATACTATGGAGTTCCATGTAAAAATCATACTTTGAAAAATATAATATTTTACCGCGACATGCAACAGTGTTTCACTGCAAAATGAAACGTTGTTTCTGTATGGAGCGCTTACGTTGCATTCTGACTGTAATAACGTTCTGTTTCGAAGTGTAGGCTAACTTTTGAAGTGTGTAACGTTGTTTTAGAGCGGTTCCAGCGTAACAGTTTCATTGTGGCTTGCGTGCTGTCACTCAGAGCGGCGACGATTACAGAACCGATTCGGTAACCGGAAGTTTATTGCCTTTGGGTAAATAACACTTGGAAGTTGTGGAACTGGAAAAGCGCGAATGAGAGGGACTTCTGTGACGTCATAAAGGAGTCCTGGAGCTCGAGTGGATTGGGGATGTTTGGAGGGCACTCGCGTCAAGACTCAAGCCACGCCCACCAGCTGCACTGTGCATACTGCACACTTTATATTATATTATATTTATTATATTATAAAGTGTGCAGTATGCACAGTGCAGCTGGAGAGACGCTGGTGGGCGTGGCTTAAGTCTTAAAAAAACAAAACAAAAATGTGCTCATACTTTTTGCAAACTATGTAAAAAATATACATATAGGATACACATATGTGGATGCGAGGGAAGGCGAACTGGAAGTTCAGACATTATATAGTTAAATTAAAAGCTCCATGTTTTTAGGAAATAAATCCATCATGAAGGTATTTTAAAGGGGTCATATGATGCGATTTCAATTTTTCCTTTCTCTTTGGAGTGTTACAAGCTCTTGGTGCATGTAATTATGTCCCCACTGGATGCAACAAATGCCTCGTTTGTAATGGGTTTTAATGTTTTTGTCTCGTTGCTCCGACTGGACACGGCATCTCAGTATGTGAGGGGCGTAACATTTCCGTCTCACGCTTGAGGTATTCGGCCAATCACAACGCATTGGGTAGCTGGCCAATCAGAGCACACCTCGCTTTTTCAGACCGATTAGCTTTGTAAAAATCGAAAAAAGCGTTTAAAAAAGGCGAGGCATAGAGGAGAAATGTACAGTATGTGGAAAATAATATGTTTTTTGAACTTTAAACCGCATAAACACATTTCATTACACCAAATACACAAAATAATGTTCTTTTTAGCAGCATCATATGACCCCTTTAACTTTATAATGTTGCTTTTGACCAAAATATAAGTCCATGATCCATAATAATACTTCCTCCAGACAGTGCAAAAGTTGCCTTGTCTGATTCAGTAGAGAAATATGCACAGATCAAGCACCATTTAAATGCAAAAGCAGTTTAAGACTGGATTTTTTTTTCTTCTTACAAACACATAGCTTTTGGCTTCACAACATGTTAATTGATGGACTGGAGTTGTATGGATTATTGTGATGTTTTATCAGCTGTTTGGACTCTCATTCTGACGGCACCCATTCACTGCAGAGGATCCATTGCTGAGATGCTAATCCAAACAAGCCTCCGTTCTGATGGAAAACTGATATTGCATCGTTAGACAGTGTTTCCATAGAGTCCCAAACACACCTGGTGTGTTGTAGTGTAACTCTAGACACTGATGTGAGGAAACCATAAACCATCACTGTATGTGTGAACACGTGGGGTTTCTGTCTGGTAGAAGCAGTGCGCTTTTTTTTTTTACCATAATTTCCACCAAAACACCATACCATTATACGTTAACCCTATAAAGTCTACTGTATTGCATTTGATACTCAAATTTCTAAGGCCTCTAAATGATCAACATGATCAAAACTTTGCTGTTAAACCTGTCACACACAATCTACTACATGCCTTCTGTCATCGGATTGATACTTTAGACTTTTTTAGCATGTAAAAGGTCTTTTAGTTTAATTGTACAAACATCCACCTCCAGCTCGTACTTCACGTGTCTTTCTGCTGTGAAAGTAAACGTAAGAATACCTTTTATGTAGTTAGTAAGATTTCAAGATGAACACTTACTGGACTGAAGCGATGTAGCTTTGCTTGGTTATCCAGACATCTTTATTTTTTTTGAGTATGAGTATGATCATGAGGCTTTTGAGGAAATGTATTTGTTCATCTCTCAATCATCATTGTATTGCATTGCATTATATGTTTTGATCATCAAACTAAGCATTTATATCTTCTAAAAGACATATTATTGGATATACAGAGTGATGATTGATATTTATATCGTTTTATGTAAGTATCTGCTATACTGTTATAAAGATCTCATTGATTTACATGACAGTCACAATTTCATCTTACTTTTTGTACATATAAATAGAATCTGCACCAAATTGCATATTTTTGCTCAGTTTGTTTCTCTGAATAAAACTGAGCTGTTTTTTGTCCATATTCTCACTATCATTATGAGCCATAAAAGCATGATGTATCAAATATGATACGCAACAAAACCTAAAAAAAGATAAAAATGTTTATTTATTTTTTTATTTTTATTTTTTTAAAGAATTTTGTCTTAAGCTTCACTAAACTGTTCCTCAGAAAATTTTGGGTAAGAATAAAATGGAATTTCTGAAAAAGTGGAATTTGGGAACAAATTAAATAGAATTTAGGGGAAAAAATGAAACAAATAAGGCTACGTTTACACTAGTGCGTTTTTGTTTTAAAATGCATAACTTTTGCTACGGTTAGGCCTGTCGTGTTCACCATCTCAATAATAGGGCATCTACGTATACATATCTATGGTTGTACCTGCATGAATGGTCATGTGACATGCGTTTTCGGTTGTGTAGTGTGTACAGAGATCATTTCTGAAACGTAGTAAAAACGCCAGTGTAGACGAGGATTGGTCTCATTTTAAAATTCCGTTTTAAAACAAAAACGCACTAGTGTAAACGGGGCCTAAGTAGATGCTTTTCTCAAAGCTGAGTTTGTATTTTAAGAGGCCTTGTGTTGCGTCTGGAGTTTAGAATAGATGATTTAAAGTCTGCTCTGATAGTTCAGTGTTCAGCTCCCTTGTGTTTATTTCGCATCGATTGTAGTCCTGAAAGGTCTTAAAGTCCAGAATTTTAATTTCCGTCACAGTGAAGTCATGCTCAGGCCTTCAGATGCTTCATTTGAAAATGTGTTCAGTAGCGTGGAACGGTTTTGTGCTTCGGGTCTGGAACCGAGCGTCCTTGTCTCTCATCTGCACTCTCAATGCTTTCATACTCTCCCTTCAGCAAGGATGTCAAACACACACACACACACACTTGCCGCTGGTGTTTTTCTATAATGAGCAGAAGGTCGTGTTTTAGTACGGAAGTCATTTCTGTGAGGGAGATTGGATCAGTGGCTGAATGTCCGCAGGTCGCCGCTTACATTTGTCCACTGCTGAGAGACACCGCGGTCCAGTGTCTCTGTTTGATGATGTCATATCCTCTTCCCCTGCCTTTACCTGCTTGTTATGTTTACAGATCGTCCCCAGAGATCTTAAGTACACAATTTGGATTTTATGTTGTTTAGAGAGCAAACAGTCTTTGGCGTCATGTACCCCTCAGTGTCCTCTCTTGCGTGTTGGACTTGTGATCTGTGTTGATCTCGGTGGGGTGTCTGAAGCAGAGCAGTTTTTCATTAAAAGTAAAAAAATGTAGGCGACGGCTGTGTTTGCACAACAGGACATGTTTGGTGTTACATTCTCACTCTCTGTGTCGTGAGTTATCAGAAAACTAAAAATAACTCAGCACTGTCAAAGAATAATACATGTTAAGCATTCAAAAGTTTGGGGTCAGTAGGACTTTAATACCTTTATTCAGCAAGAATGCATTAAATTGGTTAAAAGTGACAGTAAACATTAATACTGTTACAAACGATTTAGAATCGATTCAAAGAAATGCTGTTCTTTTGAACTTTCTATTCATCAAAGAATTTTGAAAAATAAAATATATGACTGTTTCCACAAAAATATGAAGCAGCACAACTGTTTTCAACATTGATAATAATCAGAAATGTTATTGAGCAGCAAATTAGACTGGAGTAATGATGCTGAAAATTCAGCTTTGCATCACAGGAATAAATGACATTTTACAATATATTCAAAT
>NW_015548232.1:10615-22451 GCF_001515605.1 Sinocyclocheilus anshuiensis | reverse complement strand
TATTCAACGTATTACAGTCAGTGTAGAAAATGTCTTATTTTATTTTACTTTTTTAAAATTCTTGATTTAAATATTTTGAACCTGTTGTCACCTTTTAGCAAAAGAATAATATGCAAGAGCTAATACATAATATATAACATTTTGTGAGGCTAAAAACATAATTTTAAGTATGTCAGCTCA
The DNA here is from genome assembly GCF_001515605.1 of Sinocyclocheilus anshuiensis. Taxonomy (NCBI): domain Eukaryota; kingdom Metazoa; phylum Chordata; class Actinopteri; order Cypriniformes; family Cyprinidae; genus Sinocyclocheilus; species Sinocyclocheilus anshuiensis. Next base: position 22,271 of record NW_015548232.1, on the reverse strand, counting down.
GCTGTAGCTACAAGTAGTGAATAACTACAAATATGTAAATGATATCACGCACTAATGCATCCAGTTTTTCTCTTCACTGACGGATGTCTCCTGACAGCTATAATGCTGCTTTTGTTCCAGAACGTTCCACTGAGGAATATCGACTCACTGAGCAGTAGGTTTGTGTGCAAACACCACTAATGCGACATGAGTCTCTTGCGGGGTTTGTGTCCCTCAGGTCAGTGTCTCTGGCAGGTGTAGCTGAGTTTGGCCTCTTAGGACAGACCGAAGCTCACAACATTCACTTCTGCAGCTTACAGAGGTGCTAACGCTGATGTTTGAGACGGGTCTCGCGTGTATTTGAAAGGTCCGGTGGAAAACTGCATCACATTGCATGCACCGCTGCACACAGCTATCAGACATGACAGAATTCAAACCCTGAGCTCATGTGCCAAACTAATGCTTTACCTGCCAACGTTTAAAATTATATATGCTTGCAACTATATTGTTTTATGTAAAATTGCAACCGTTCAAAAATGTAGGGTCAGTAAATTATTTTTCAATATTTTCGAAAGACTCCAACGACTGCTTTTATTTGATCAAAAATACAGAAAAAACAATAATATTGTGAAATATTTTTTTTAATTCTAATTTCTGTCTGAATATATATTCAAATGTAATTTATTCCTGAGAGGTCACAATATTACTGTTTTTACTGTATGTTTGTTTAAATGAATGCAGCCTTGGTGAGCAGATGAGACCTTATTAAAACATTTAAAATTCTTGCTGACCTTGAGTACTTTGAGTATTGTGATGATTTTAATGCACTTTTACCAAAAACCTAATCAAAATTAGCAACAATGCCAGTTGTGTTATTGTGCTAAACTGTTTTTGCCAAGGTAACGTTTCTCATTTTCAAGTTGAAATACTAAAATAGAAATACTAAAATATAAAAAATCAAATTAAAATTTAAAACTTAATATAAAAATAACAAAAACATGCAAAAACTTAACAAAAACTTTCACAAAAATTAAAGTAAAAAAAAACAGAATTCAAACCCTGAGCTCATGTGCCAAACTAATGCTTTACCTGCCAACGTTTAAAATTATATATGCTTGCAACTATATTGTTTTATGTAAAATTGCAACCGTTCAAAAATGTAGGGTCAGTAAATTATTTTTCAATATTTTCGAAAGACTCCAACGACTGCTTTTATTTGATCAAAAATACAGAAAAAACAATAATATTGTGAAATATTTTTTTTAATTCTAATTTCTGTCTGAATATATATTCAAATGTAATTTATTCCTGAGATGCAAAGCTGAATTTTCAGCATCATTACTCCAGTCTTCAGTGTCACATGATTCTTCAGAAATCATTCTGATATGCTGATTTGCTGCTGAAGAAGCATTTATGATTATTATCGATGTTGAAAACAGTCATGCTGCTTTGTATTTTTGTGGAAACCATGATATATTTTATGTTTTCAAGATTTTTTTGTAATGAATAGAATGTTTAAAAGAACAGAATTTATTTGAAATATAAATCTCTTAACATTTTAAATGTCTTTATTAAATGTCTATACATTTTTATCAATTTAATGCATCCTTATTGCGGAATAAAAATAATAGATTTATAAATTTAATCTTACTGACCCCAAACTTTTGAACAATAGTATATATTTATGTATTTTGCTAAAAAACAAAACAGAAAATAAATGTATCTGTAATATTATATAATATTTATAATATCTAAAAATTTTTATATATTTTATTTTCTCTTTTACTCTTGTTTGTCGCTTGGAAAATGTGTTTACTTTGGACTTTTTTGTCAGCATGGCTTTATCTGTGTCTGGGATGTGAATGGTTAACTTTGAATATTTACAGTTTACTTTAGTGCTGACAGATTGCATAGTCACTCGGACTGACAGAAGCTACCAAAGCCTGTCTGTCCAGGTGACAGAGGAGAGACATTTTGAGGGTGTTTTCTTAAGAAATCTGAGTGTTGAACAATAATCCCGTATCCCTCTATCTGACAGCGAAGCTCTGACGTCCAGGAAAACATGACTGCTGATTCAGAGCTACTGCCCGTGTCTGTTTACGAGTGTTTACCTCACATGCCAGAGCACAAGAAGAGAAAGAACACTTATTCTTGTTTGTAGCTCTTTAAAATCAGATCACATTCTCAGACGTCACGTGATGTAATTGAGATGCAGTCTGGGAAACGCCTCTGAACCCCTCTGCTCGTAAAACAACAATGCATTTCACAGAAGCATGTGCTTTAGGAGCGCAGGGTCTCTATGTTCACTTTATGTTGGAAAGAAACTTCTTTTAGTCATTATTAGTGGTATTTGCCAAGGCAAGGTGTTGCTCGTGTTTAGTTAGTTGACAGGAAGTGCAGCTGAGGTGACTGAGCCACGCAATGTTGAGAGAAAGAAAGATTCATGGGAAACGGAAGAACAGAAATAAACTGAAAGTAAATGTTGAAGAAAATGTGAAATTTGTAGAAATGTCAGAAAGAGAGAATATAAACTAGAGTGTTTTGTTGGTGACTTTCTTCTCTTGATAACTTTGTAGAGTATATATAAAAACACAAACAAAAGTTTGGGGTCAGTAAGATTTTTTTTTTTTAAATGTCTGTGAAAGAGGTCTCTACTGATCACTGAGCCTGCATTTATTTGATTAAAAATATGAGATACAGTAATATTGTTAAATATAATTGCAATTTAAAATAACTGTTTTCTATTTTAATGTATTTTGAAATGTAATTTATTCCTCTGATGCAAAGTTGAATTTTTCCACATAATTTCCACATCATTACTCCAGTCTTCAGTGTCACATGAAACATGTAGTATTATTAGGGGACAAGCACCGAAGGTGCGTAGTCACCTATTGAAGAGAGCAAGGGAAATCCGCGCGCGAGCAGAGAGATTCGCGCTCGCGCATTGTATTAATGTGCTTTCGCGCTACAATAATGCGCTCTCGACATTTGTCATTAAAATAACGCCATAATGCTTAGCTCCTCAATTTGCTCACACAGAACAGACCAAAACGATTTGATTGCAGCGACAGCTGTTGGTCAAAAGTGATAAGCCATTTAATCATATTACTAGTGGTTGTATTTATGATTTTTCAGCCATTTCAATTACAATCATCCTAAAATTGCTTTTATTACTCATTGTTGCATTTTGTCTGATGCTCCATGCCATGCTTAGCTTCTCAATTTGCCTCTGGTGTGCTTGGCCCCGTGATTGCTGCTTGCAGCTATATTTATTATTATTATTATTATTATCAATGTTGAAAACAGTTGTTTTTCAGGATTCTCTGAATAAAAAGTTCAAAATAACATTTGTTTGAATTAGAATAATTCGTAACATAAATGTCTGCTGTCACTTTTGATCAATTTAATGCATACTTGCTGAATAAAAGCATTAATTTTTGGAAAAAAGATAGATGGATGATAGATGGATTGATAATTGATTGGATGGATGGATAGATGATAGATAGATGGATTGATTGAGAGATGGATGGATAGATGATGGATGGATTGATTGATTGAGAGATGGATGGATAGACGATATATAGATGATAGAGATATAGATGATGGATGGATTGATTGAGAGATGGATGGATAGATGATGGATGGATGGATTGATTGAGAGATGGATGGATGGATAGATGGATGGATATATGATATATAGATGGATAGATAGATGATGGATGGATTGATTGAGAGATGGATAGATATATAGATTGTGGATGGATGGATGGATGGATGGATGGATAGATGGATGGATATATAGATTATGGATGGATGGATTGATTGAGAGATGGATGGATGGATAGATGATATATAGCTGGTTAGATAGATGATGGATGGATTGATTGAGAGATGGATGGATAGATGATATATAGATGGATAGATATATAGATTATGGATGGATGGATGGATGTATAGATGGATGGATAGATGATATATAGATGGATAGATAGATGATGGATGGATTGATTGAGAGATGGATGGACGATAGTTGGATGGATGGATGGATGGATATAGATAGATAGATAGATAGATAAATAAATAGACAGACAGACAGACAGACCAAGCGCTAGATTCTGTATGTCTCTGTTTGTTGGTTGGTTGTTTATGGTGAAGTTGAGTTGCGGCAGGCAGATCGTCTGCTGACTCACATTCGCGTGTGTTTGATGTGTGTTCATGCGTTTTCTTAGAGATGCGGGTTTGTGCAGTTTCAGGAAGTAACGGTTATAATGACAGGAAGTCTTTACCCTCTCGCTCTTACTCCTGTCCTGTCGCATTATGTCATAAAGGAGATCAGGGTTTTCAGATTTAAACAAATGCAGATCTATAAAATCGTGAAGCTGCAGCATTCGCTGAGCTTCAGACTTGTGATTGGATGATGAGAAACCAACAGAAATGGCTTCAGCCAATCACAGGCTGTTCTACCTCACTGACAGACAGTTTTGCATATAAACTGAAATGATGTAATGCATTGTAGTGGGTTTTGATGAGCACCTGTGCAACTGAATCATTAAGAAAGTGCTTTTGTCCATAAAGGCAAATGAGTTCAGTGTAAATGTGAGTCTGACAGTATCAATACAGGTAGTGTGTGATTGTGGAAATATAATAGACATGTCATATAAATTAGCGTTATACAAGGAAGTTAATTTATTCATTTAGCAAGCAAAAGGCTGTTTTATAATTGTAGAAACGTTCACCTTCAGCTCGTGATTAATGTGTCTTTTTACTGTCAAATCTTTGAAATGATTTGTGTGAAGTAAACATTAGAATAACTTTGATATTGTTATTCATATTTCAAGATGAACACTTACTGGACTGAAGCAACTTAGCTTTACTTTATTTTATTTTATGTTTTTCAAAAAAAATCAGTGAATATCAAATATGATCATTAAGCTTTTGAATAGCGTTTATTTGTTCATCTCTCAATTAATTATTGCATTGCATAATATGTTTTGATCATCAAACTAAGCATTTAAGTATTGAAAACATAGTGAATGTAGACATATTGGAGTTATGGAGTGTTGACTGATCATTTTATGCAATTATCTGCTATACTATTATAAAGAACTCATTGATTTACATTACAAGCATCAGAATTTCATCTCACTTTTTGTTCATATAAATATCGGCTCTCCACCAAACTGCATATTTGTGCTTAGTTTGTCTCTCTGAATAAAATTGAGTTGTGGTTTCTCCATATTCTCACTATATCAGACTATATGAGCCATAAAAGCCTGATGTCTTAAATATGATGCTCAATAAAAACATGCATGCAATGTGTCTAAAGGTAAACTGTTCCATTTAAAAAATTAGATGCACTATGCTGTTATGTCATATGTGACCCTGGACCACAAAACCGGTCATAAGTAGCACAGGTATATTTGTAGCAATAGCCAAAAAAATATATTGTATGGGTCAAAATTATCGATTTTTCTTTTATGCCAAAAATCATTAGGATATTAAGTAAATCATGTTCCATGAAGATATTTTGTAAATTTCCTACCGTAAATTAGGGCTGGACAATAATTCAATATCAATATGTATCACAATATAATTTTTTTCAATAACGGTGATATGATTTTTAAACATTTCCGATATTTCGATATACATTACCAGTGTTTCCCATGCAAGTACATTTTTTTTTCAGGATTCTTTGATGAATAGAAAGATCCAAAGATCAGCATTTATCTGAAATAAAAAGCTTTTGTAACATTACACAATATTCCATTCAGTATAATTTTTATTATTTTTTTGGGAAAGAAATTAATACTTTTATTTAGCAAGGATGCTTAAAATTGATCAAAAGTGATGATAAAGGCATTTATAATGTTACAAAAGATTTCTATTTCAGATAAATAGTGGTCATATCGATATCGGAATTATATCGTATCGACCGAAATTAAGAAATATATCGTGATATCAATTTTGGCCATATCGTCCAGCCCTACCGTAAATACAGTAAAACTTAATTTTTGATTAGTAATATGCATTGCTAAGGACTTCATTTGGACAGCTTTAAAGGCAATTTTTTCAATATTTTATTGTTTTTGCACCCTCAGATTCCAGATATTCAAATAGTTGTATCTCGGCCAAATATTGTCCTATCCTAACAAACCATACATCATTGGAAAGCTTATTCCTTCAACTTTCAGGTGATAAATCTCAAAATCAATTAAAAAAATTGACCCTTATGACTGGTTTTGTGGTCCAGGGTCACATATGTGAATTCTCAGGGCTGAATGTAGTGAAAAATCATGACCAGTTCAAAAGCTCATAAATGGTCCAGATCAGTGATTCTCAATCTTTTTACTTCAAATTGGCCCCTCATTGTCCACAACAACATTTGATTCAAGGGCAGGTTTACAGATCAGGTTAGGAGACACAAAATATCTTTAACCTGCTAGAAAACCAGTAGAAGTCTATGAGATGAGCTCACTAACATTAGTCTACGAGGTGTGTGTTTGTGTGTGTGTCTCTTTGCCTGGTCAGTGGAATGTGCCCCCGTTCAGGCTAAATGGATTAAATCAGGCTGCCAAACTTGCCGTGTGTGTGCGTGTGTGTATTTAAATAGGTTGTGAGTCACTGGATTAGATTCTGTGGTTCAGACGCAGGTGCACAGATACATGTTTGTGTGTATATGTGTGTGTGTGATTATTCTGTGGGTGTGCTGAGGTGTGTGTGGTTCAGTAATTAGTCAATCATGCAGCTTGACAATGACATTTCTGTTAAATTCATAATGACACACGTGAATATCTGTGAAGCGGCAACATGTGGGATGTTTATGCATGTTTGTGGCAGTTTGGTATGTGTGGGTGTGTTTTCTTGTTTATTGCTTAAATCTTTGATGATTTACTGGTTACAAAATTGGCTCCATAATTAGCTAATTAAGACACAATCTCCTTTTAAATAAACAATCATTTTTATTAATCTTAAATTAATCTGCAGTTATCATTGGTTATGTATATAGCTATTACAAAATATTTGCACGTCTCTGTGGCAGCAGTGAAATTCCCTTTGACCTGCAATCTCTCATTAACAGACAGATTAATCTGTCTAATCTCTCTCTCTCTCTCTCTCTCTCTCTCTCTCTCTCTCTCTCTCTCTCTCTCTCTTTCACACACACACACACACACACACACACACACACTGACAGGTGTATTAGGTGGAGTGTGTGAACGTCTGTGATTCAATCCGGTGTTTGTTTGGTGTGTCTGAAGAGTTTCATTTGTCTTTGACTTACTGAATGTGAATCAAACTCTGATTAATGGAGCCAAGTGTGACCTTTGTGTTGCTTGAGCGCGTACACACACACACACACACACACACAGTTTGAATGGCTTTCTGTGTGAGTTTTAACCCAGCATATTTTCTGTATTGATGAGACACACAGGCTTGCAAACACATGCAGAATATTAAGTGTGTTTGTGTGTCAATGCTGAGTGCTGGTGAAGCTACTTTGAAACTGCAGTTTAACAAAATACATGCTTCTCATAAATTGAAGTAGTTAAACTAGAAACTATTATGGCTGCATGATCAATTAAACAAAACAAAACAAAATCCCGAAATGGCTTAGTGCAAATTTGGATCACTTTAACGTATATTTGGGAACACAACATGCACCAACAGTCTTTCCAAACTAAAAAAAGAGAAGTGCTTATCACAAAAGAAAATCTTAAAGGGCTCCCTGCAGTTTTCATAAGTATAAAATAAATGTAAGAAATTAAGGCATAAATATTAGTATTTTAATTTTACAGTTGTACTGTAAAATAAAATTATTATATTATTTTTCTTAAGTAATCTTTATTTTACAGTGAAATATTACAAAAGGTTAATAATAATAGTTCATTTAAAAAAAAAAAAAATATTGTATGTAATAGTAGTAGTTGTAGTAATAATAATAATAATAATAATAATAATAATAATAGTCACTACTACTACTAGTTATTAATATTTTTTTTCTTAGGTAATATTAAATAAATATTAAATGATATTAAATACATTTATAATCATACAGGTTTGCAACAACATGATTGTAAATGAAAGATGACATAATTTTTTATTTTTGGGTGGACTGTTCCTTTAATAGAGTGTGTTTTAGATAATTGTAAGAGTTGAATGGAAAACAGTGACGAACAGCAAAATTTAACAAACTGCAATAATGACGTGAAATGACAAACACTGTTGAATCAATGATCTGTTTTTTTTTTTGTTTTTTTTTACTTTCTTTAAATAACACATTTTTGCCAGAAAATATATTATATACACCAGCTGAGATATTGTCACACTACTCACAGAAATGGTCAGTTTAACTCAAGTGTGGTGAGAACAACACTTCTCAGCTGTGAATGTGAACAAACACAGGGTTTGTGTGTGCTTCTGTGAAATTGTGCAAAGTCTGATGCACTAAAAGCATAATATTTCTGTCCCCAACTGTCATTCAAATGAGTGCACACACACACACACACACGCACACTCACACTTGATCATGTGCCAGTTTGATTTTGCAGAAGGTCAAGGAACACTGAATGTTCTGAAAAAAAAAAGACAAGTTTAAAAATTTTTTTGTGTTTTTTGGTCTTGTAATGTGGACTGTGATTGTTTGAGTTAAAGGGTTCCCTTTGTTTTCATTGCTAGTCATTACAACAAGCTATTTCCCACACACTCATGTGACTGTATGTCCCTGTTGGTCAGTGGTTGGTCATTATGTGGTCATTATTGAATTAAATGCCTCTGACATCACTTCCTTTTCCTGTCACTGACAACAGAGGGAATTTGGTCTCATTTTCACTCTTATCAAACTGATCAAACTCATGTTCTCCTTTTATTTTTAGCCTGGCTGAACCAGGATTATTATAGTCAACTAAAACAAAAACCATATAAGATGTAATTAATAAACATAATCTGGGAAAAAAAGAAAACATTTAAAAACATTTTTAAAGACATTTAAAAAAAATAAATCCCAAATAACTAATAAAAAACACAACAAAATTATATTTAAAAAAATCCTAAAATTAAAATGGATAATATTAAATAAAGTAATTTAACATGTTAACAGAAACTGTAACATCTCAATGATACTAAAATAACACAGCTTTAAAATGATATAATCACTGAATATAGATAATTGTTCAAAAGCACGTTTATGGGCAAATTTATATCCCCTTGAATAATGGAAAATGGAACTACAATGTATCTATACAATTAGGTCTAGAGATGCACTGATGTAGATGCAATTTTCTTGGCTGATTCCGGTTTCCGATTTTTTTGTAAGTGTGACCTGCCGATACCGATTTTTGCCATTTCCGAGTTTCTTTCTAAAAACTATAATTGACAGCATATACAAACAAAAATCTATACTTTTTTTAATGCAAAAAAAATTATTTACATAATAAAAAATTATTAAACATTACAATTCCCCCAATCTGGACAAAGTTACAGTTGTTGACTAGAAAAAAGGTAGAAATAAACTGTTTCTTAAATTGTCATTTTTCACTAACCTTATTAAATGTGTCATCTTTCACATCAGATTCTTACATTGTTTTTGATTAATTGAGTTAGAATAATAAGAAACTGTAGAGCTGTTACTGTTCAAATGAAATCAGTATCAGCAAACTCCATCTTTCCACTGCAGGAAACACAGAAGCTGCATCTGAAGTGGCATTAGATGTATTTACACAGACTGATTGATGAAGCTGAGGTGCCATAAATGCATTTACACTGCAAACTTTCGAATGCATAAAGAATTTTATCAAATTAATGTTTTAAATATTTTTAAACAGACAAATAAGAAATGTTGGGGAAAATGCAATAATAGTTTTAAATATGAAACCAAACCAGTAGGTGGCATCAAATGACTGTTTGAATGAGTGAGTCATTTAGTCCTTCATTCAAAAGATTTGTTGAGGCAAGTGACTAGTGTCTTTATGAATGGGTTACTGAATCATTGACTCACTTGTTTCGTTCAAAAACGTGGATTCATTCAGTAAAGAAACACCGCTGTGTTGCTCGGAGACACAAAGCAGTTCTGCTGTGGCTTTGATTGGAAATATTTTCATCAGCAAAATTGAGCAAAAACCGTCAATATTGTGTCTAAACTAGGGATGCATTATATTGTCGGACCGATATCGGAATCGGCCGATAATGGCTTTCAATGTACATATCGGCATCAGTCTGATGTGAAAAATTATGCCGATATGTCTTGCCGATAAGAGGAATAGGTTAACTCACATGTGCTCAGGGTGTGCTAGCGATTAGATTACGTCAGCAGTGTGACTCATTCTTGAAACAAAGTTTTGCCTGAATGGTGATTAGATTCACTGTTTTGGATCACTACATTTAAACTGAGAATGCATGTACAGAATGACATGTTCGGTGTATGATAGAGTATACAGTAATAGCATGTGCAGTGACAGCAGCAGCAGTCTCCCCCAGGTCCTAATGCCTGTTCAGTAAGGAGTTTTAATTCCGTAGGGGGCGCTGTTGGCTTACTTTTAATAAAATGAAAGTAAAATACACAAATAACATTTAGACTGTGTTTCTAAATGTCATAAAATTGGTATCATGAAATCACGAGTATGTTTTGATTTAAAGGTCAGAAGCTATAGCTTACATGAATTAAAAAAAAATCACGAATATGACACTTGTAAATTAAATAATAATTTTATATATACTGATTTATTCATTAATGTGTATTGTTATATTTTTTAAACAAATTATGAACTCTAAAAGATTTTTCAGAATTTGTACAACTCTTTTGCTTTAGACCATGGGTAGGCAACGTCGGTCCTGGAGTGCCGATGTCCTGCAGAGTTTAGCTCCAACCCTGAAAAAAAAACTCACTTGTCTGTAGTGCCTTAGTAATCCTGAAGACCTTGATTAGCTTGTTCAGGTGTGTTTGATTAGGGTTAGAGCTAAACTCTACAGGACAGCAGCACTCCAGGACCGACGTTGCCTATCCCTGCTTTAGACCATCTACAAATGTTAAATCTTAAAATAAAATGTTAAGGGTACTACTTGCGTCTTTCTGAAACAAATGCAGCGATTGATATGTAGTTTATTTATAGTTGATAGTTCATAGTTGAATTCATCACGTTTGTTGTCCTGGTAACCTCATTAACCGCCTCCCAAACAGGGTTGCTGGGTTCCGGTGGGCATCTTGGGGTGACAGGAAGTGTTGTTTGTTTGGTTTTGAAGGAATCGGTTTGTGCTATTGTCTAAATGAAAGCCCTTGAATGAGGTCCTGTCATCAGAAGCTCCTCGCCGAGGGTCAATCCATTGCCAGTGTGTGTGTAGCAGGTGATTATTCACGCGTGTAACTGTTCCTCTGCATCCAGCCAAGCGTTATCACAGAAAGCATGTTACTGTGAGCAGAGGAAGCAGACTAATTTAGCTTAAAGGACTTCCTGTTGACATGTCGAGTCACTCAAACTGTAGACTGTACAGTTACTCTGAAGTGTCAGTCAGTCTTGTTCTTTTCTTTAGTGTTGTGTTTCTTGTCATCATTCTCTGCAATGCGTCTGACTGACCGACTGCTGGATGATGGTGAACTGTAAGGGTGAATCAGATGTGTCAAGGTCATATTTCTATACACACACACACACACACACACACACACACACACACACACACACACAATTAT
>NW_015548232.1:6679-10393 GCF_001515605.1 Sinocyclocheilus anshuiensis | reverse complement strand
TATTTTTATATACACACACACACACACACACACACACACACACACACACACACAATTATATAACTAAATAAATGAATCATATTATTTATATATATTTCTTATATATATTTGTTTTTGCATAAAAAATAAGATTATTATGAATTTCTTTCTTTTTTTGCTTTGAGACATTATTTTCTTGACAATTAAATGCATTTCTCCCTGAAATTTCATTATTGTAATAGGGGTGGGCGCTATACCGGTATGAAAGTGACTACTGGTATTATGTTGTTCCATGATATGGATTTTGCTATACCGTGGATACCATTATATCTTCATGAATTCAAATTTTGCATTTATATAGTTTTGTTCAATTTGGTATGCTTTGCAAATTTGAACACAAATGACAATAAAGAGTCGAGTCTGAACATTTTTGTCCTCTGTGTGCAACGCCGTACTACACAGGCATTAGTAATCAAACACATAGAGCATCCTAGCAGACCAAATTAATAGAGCACAAATCGCCTACTCCAGTGGTTCCCAAACTGGGGGGGCACGGCAAGGCTGAGGGATAGTGTACAGTCAGCAGGTTATTTTACAAAAGAAACCTCTGCAGGGTGATAAAGACTACACTACGCAATTTTCCCACTTATCATGCGGCCACTTGTCTGATAAGTAAATAATTTAGCGCAAAATATTAATTTGACATTTTAATTACCTCATCATGACTCGCAGTACCCGCTTGAGCGCTCCGTTATCAGTTGTAGCAGTTGTGGTTGTATCAATAACAGACAACTAGATGGCGCGATTGAAGAATTAGAGTTGTATTGCAGGGAGCTATGTAGAAATATAAATGAATGATGCATGGTTCTGCTCTAAGCATGAAAGTTAAAAGTTTGTGAAAGGACTTCCAGTGCCAGACACAATATTTAATTTAATTTAATTTAATTCATACAGGCCTACCTCATGTTGCACATTTGCACTTTTTAAGAAAAACAATGGCACAACAGGGCTCGCAAAATCGCTAGCCCCACGTCCCGGGGCTATTGTGTTTTCCAGTCGGGCTACCAAAATGTATCACCACTCTGCCCAACGGACTATCTTAAATGCAGATCTCCCGCAGGTCCTTAACAACTAATAAAGTGAGTTGTATCAAACTTAAGGCCATAACAAGTTTTAAATATGTTAAATGGTATAAGAAATGTCTTAATTATAATTTCAAGAGGTCTCACAGTTGGGGATGGAAAGACAAGAGTTGCGATATGGCTGGATTAAACTTCAAAAGGCAATGATGTCATTGAATAAATATGAGCCCTGCATGTGTCAAGTCAAAAGGAGCTGCTTTGTGTACATCCGTTACCGGGGAAACCGCAATATTTCAGCGCTCCTAAAGCGCCATTTCTTTGTGATTATGGTCAGATCAAAGCAAATATCAACTCATGTTTTTACGCAGCAAACACAGAGTTGTAAATGAGAAAGAAGTTAATGTGTCTTCTAAAAATCTAAACAATTAAGACAGTAATATTTATACGTTTTAAATTTACATAATTTATATGCTTGATTCATCCCTTTTCATAAAAATGGTCTAAAGGCTGAAATGCTGTTGTATAAGATTTTTGTTTTTGTGAAAACCTGTATCTGAACTGTAAATCATGTAATTTTATGGCTCAATACTGTATGTTACCACAGACATTGTCCAACCCCACGCATACTGTGTTCATTTTACTTGTGCAGCTCTTAAAATAGGTCATAAATTGCCTTAAATGTATTTTAAAAAATTCTGCAGATACCCTGTAAATAGTGAAATAAAATTCCTTCCTTCATATTTGTTGATATTTGTGTATTGAAAATATTTTTGATTGACATTTAAACTCCTTTCTATATAAAAAAAAAATTAGAATTTTTATTTGGGCTAGTTAAATTAATTTTCGGGCTACCAAAATCTGAAGAGTATCTGCCCGAAAGGCTACCAGGGATTTTGAAATTTTGTGAGCCCTGCACAATAAAAAATGACTTTTCAGGTCTATGTCCAATCCCTCACTTTTTCTAGTTATAAAAGGTTAAAATATTTTGCCTCTAATTTTTTTTTCTCATATTGCAATATAATATCGATATCACCTGGACAGTGTAAAATATTGCAGGGTGTATTGTACTATATTGTAGGCATGGGCCGGTATGAGATTTTGACGGTATTATAACCTTAAGCAAAAATATCACGGTATCACGGTATTGTCGTTACGGCTCTAAAATGTGTTATTTTTAATATGCTGTGCATTTTCAGTCTTTGAGGAGACATGAAAAACAGCGCATACCGCAGGCTGGGTATAACGGAAAATATTAGTAGTTTTGAAACCGTGAAATTTTCAAATCGTGGTATACCTTGTAACCGATAATCGGCCCATGCCTAGTCTATATGCTGTGTTCTGTTAATGCGTGAACTTCATATTATTTGAAGCACACTTGCTGTCCATTAATCGCAAAAAGCTTTGTTACTTTTTAACAAACAAAGTATCAGCTTTAAAATTGTCAAATTCATAACGAAATTCAAACAATAAATACGTTGTTTTGGCGCTCTTTAATGCGGCAGGTGCTGAAGCGCTAAAGCGATCAATAAATGCTTCAAATAATATGAAGTTCAAGCGGCAAGTGAACCCATTATATCTTTCTCTTTACTACTATGTACATAATGAACATGAATTAACATCAAAACGTAGCCTATTTTATAAGAAAACCTACAGTACAACTTACTGAAATGTCTCATGTAAAAGCTCATTCAGTGTTTCAAACTGTGGAAAACACGTAAAGCTTGTAAACATTGCAATGTAATAATACATTTACCCCAGAATAACCATTCGGTGTCCATAAGGTCATCAGTCAGCTAGAAAAATAACTATAAAGAAGAGCATTTTGCTATATGTATGCGCTATTGGATGTTAATGTTTTTACTTAACCTGTTGTCTACATGATTCAACTCCTCCTACAAAATTGCATTTTACTAATGAAGAAAAACAGACTGAATGTGTGAAAGACATATGACAACCCTTGTAGGATGCCCTGAGGAGGAGCCCAAACTACACTCAGTGGCCAAGTGATGCTTGTTATGATCCGTGATATTTTAAATTCAAGAAAAGATTAGACATAATCACATGAAAGTATGATTGAAATGTTAAAAAATAATAATAAAATAAATAAAAGACGTTTATTCTGTGGCACCTAAAAAAATAATTTGGCGACTAAAAATTTTTCTTATAGGAGCCAATGGCTCCTTACTCGATTTTTTTTTTGTTTGGAGCCCTGCTATGAAGGATGAACAAATAATGTCATCACATTAAAAATAACTAGAATTCTGCGCCGAATGGGAATGCTTCTCACAAGATTTCACAGAGATGTTATTGATTCTGCGGTGAATTCGACTGCTTTCTTCACTGTATCTCCCAGCGCTGTGTATAACGGTGTCGCGTGATCGAGATCAACCCGCGGCGGGCTGCGCTGCGTAGCCCAAACGAGTAGCGCGGATTCGTTACGCTTTCGGTTCGTTTGTCCAGTGTAGCTCTTGTAAATCGGTCATGATGAGAACGCAAGCCTGTTCATTCCATTTTTGGAACTGAGAACAACCTTTCATTGACGAATGCGCGTTGCAATGATGTCACGGGACGCGTCTAAGCCCAAAATCTGCGACGAAAATTTGCGAGCTCTTGCGAAAATTGTGGAGTTTGCTTTATTTTGCGATAAATTCAG
>NW_015548232.1:0-6669 GCF_001515605.1 Sinocyclocheilus anshuiensis | reverse complement strand
ATCAAAAGTGGCAGTAAATACATTTATAATGTTACAAAAGATTTCAATTTCAAATAAATCCTGTTATTTTAAACTTTCTGTTCATCAAAGGATCCTAAAAATATAAAAGTATCATGGTTTCAACAAAAAATGAAGCAGCGCAATCATGTGATGTTGAAGACTGGAGTAATGATGCTGAAAATTCAGCTTTTGATCTCAGGAATAAATTACATTTGACATAATATTCACATAGAAAACGGTTATTTTAAATTGTAATATTTCAGAATATGACTTATTTTTGTGTGTATTTTTGATCAAGTAAATGCAGCCTTGGTGAGCATGAGATAAATCTTACTGACATCAAATTCATTTTCTTCATACAATTAAATGCTTTTTTGTTTGTTTGATTTGTACTGCAGTGTAGAGAAACATGGGCATGATTTTGTGACATTCACTGTATTTTTGAATTTTCTCTTTGACTAAATTCAACTTTCTGACCTATTAAATGATATTATCCTGCTGTTTTGTTCCCTATATAGACTGAAACAATGCTCTGCTAGTGTGTGTGTGTGTGTGTTCTTAATGCAGCTTTTGCATGTGTGTCTTTCTTTGTGACACTTCCTGTGAGCACTTTGTGCAGGAAGTGGCTTGTCACACTTTAACGGGCGTGTCTGGTGGGGCCCGAATTATGACATCATTTCAACTCACACACATTCCCCAAGCTTCAGTTGGCAAACCGAAATGGACATTTGTCTCCATGGAAACCAAGCAGACAGAAATCTCACACACACACACACACACACACACACACAAGCAAGAATGCTCATATCTGTTTTTATTTTTAGAAGGGAATGAGAAATGCAGGTGCTTTCAGACACACACACACACACTTGTATAACCTGTATAAATCTGCATGTATGTATGTGGGTGACACGTTTACATTAATCTAATGCATGAGGTCATATTAAGGTGACACTGATGAATGTTCTGGGTCCATATGTAAAGTGTGTGTCTAAAGACTTTTAAAACAGTGGAAATAATTCTATTCTATTATATTCTAGTCTAGTCTATTCTAATCTATTCTATTGCAGATTTTTTATCAGTTCTTGATATTTTGTCTCATGCAGTTCCATGTTCTCACCTTGTGTGTGTGTGTGTGTGTGTTTATATTGAGTGTGTGGGTGTGTCTTGGTGATTTTTGTGGGTGTAGCTGTAAAGAATTAACTTTTTATTGAGTTTGAGTGTGTTTCTGAGTAATTGAGAGAATTGATTATATTTTTAAAGCATGTGTCATAGTCTGAGCACACACACACACACACACACACACACAGGTAGTTGGATCTGAGTATCTGAGAGCAGGAGGAAGGAGGTTGAGTGAGTTTTGGGATGTTGATGGTCACTCCACACGTTTACCTAGAGTTTGTGTTATTTGACTACTGGTGAAGTCAGTGGACAGTTGCCATTCTGTTTATTATTATATATTTTAATTTTTATTATTTTTAATTTTAATTTTATTATTTTATTTTAATTTACTCATTTATTATTTATTTATAATTTAACATTTTAATTTAATATTTTTAATGTATTTGTATTGAATTTTTAATTTTATTTAGTTATTTTAAGTTATGTTATGTTATTTTATGTTGTTATGCTCAGTTATTTTATTTTGTGTTGTTATGTTATGTGTTATGTTATATATTTTTTATGTTATAACATATAACATATATGTATGTTATGTTATGTTATGTTATGTTATTGGCATGACAAAACCACATTGGCAGTATCAGTGTTTCCAGCGTAGATGTTAACAGTGGGAAATAGTGAATAGTTCCATTAAAAATATATATCTGTAGTACATTATTAAAATAACTGCAGATTAAACAGAAATAATCTATTAAAGGAATAAAGTTTAGTAGCATTTCAACTGATATTTAGTGATATTTTGATATTTCTTTATCTCTCTGTGGCGATATGAGTATTTCATGTACACATACCTGTGACAATGTTATCCACATTTCTGTGCCACAGGTCATGTGATCCCTGCTGGTTTTGTTTTGTGAGGTCAAAAGGTCATGTCTCTTATCGCATTCCATGTTCTCACTCACAGATTCTCAAGTAACATTTGGAGAATCTGCATTGCTTTTATTGGTCACCATAGAAACGCCTGTTTATAAGCAGGTGACTGTTGATTTCCTGGGAAGAGGAAGTGATGCGCTGATGTTTATTTGCTGAGCTGCTCTGCCCTCGTGTGGCAGGATTATGCTTGTGCAACATTGATTTTTTCCTCCCTCCAAATCGTGGAGCCCTACTGTGTAATCTCCATTTAACAGCAGAAGTTTCTAGTTTTTAGAAAATGTGAAATGAAAATGTCTTTGATTAAAAAATTTGTTTTTTTTTCTGTCTCAAATTCAATAATATAGACATTCTATTGCATTAATATAGTTTTTAAATAGATTCTGATTAGTTTATGGCCCAGGATGCCTTTACTTTACTTTTCTATTTCCTTTTCCTACTCTTTCTTTTCCACCCGTTTTCCTCTCTCTCTCTCTTTCTCTCTCTCTGACAGTTTTGTTGTCTTTCTCTGTATTTAGTGTTGATTTTTCTCTTTCCTGCTCCCTGTACAGACTCTCAAACGGCTGATTCCTGATGAGGTAGGTGCACACGCGTGTGTTCTGTGTGTTTTAACACTCTTCCCCGTCTCTCTGTCACCTCCCCACTGACATCACCACCATGACCTTTAACCCTTCACCCTGCACCATGTGTCTGTAGCGCACACTTTGCCTCACGTCTGATCACGGCTGACCTCGGATCAGTGTTTGTGTGTCTCAGAAACTGATCTGACGTCACACACACTCACTCCTGTCACAGCCAGAGGAAGCGTGTGACGCCACGCTCACATGTGTGTTTGCGTTTGTCTGAAGAGTTGTCATGATGTTTCAGCAGCTGGCCAAATTAAAACTTTGCCAAAATGCATCTTGCCAAATGTCTATGGATTCATATTTGTATCAAGCAGAATCATGTAATGAGGACAGTCTACACACAAGATTCATATAATAAGAGAGCAGCTGCTAAGAATATAATTAAGCAGCACGTATAATGCTTCAAGAATATAGTTTTATATATTTTTTCTTCCATTTTTTTTTTTACTTTTCCAATACTGACCCAGTCAGACCAATACAAATAAAATAATATCAGGATTTATTAATTAACAAATTAATTAACTTATTTATTTTATTTACTTACTCTGTAACTTTATTTTGTTGCAAATTTTTACAAATTACATTTTTTTAAAACTTCTTTCATTAACACACATTCTGTGTTTTAATTTATTAAAACATCTATTTATTTATTTAAAAGAATTGTAATATGAATTAAATAACAATTAATAATTTCATGCTAAAAGTAAATTGAATTAAAAAATATTAATTATAAATTCATAATTCATGACTAACAACACACTAATGTTGTGGGATATTTAAAAAAATATGAAAAACCATAAAACTAATGGTATTAAAAACAATATGTAATATAAATATAATAATAATATAAATATTAATCTCATAAATATAATATTTTTCATGATAAAATACATTATTTAAAAAAAAAATGATTGAAATTATTAAATTGATATTCATGATAAACACCCTTTTTGTTTGGATCTATTCATTTATTTAAAATAAAATAACAAACAATTAAAAGGTAATATGAATTAAAAGCAATATTTTCTCTTTGTTTTCCTTCACAAAATCGTCTCTCTCTGTCTGTAGGTGGATATGAATCTGAATGAGGAGAAGCAGCGGCCGCTGAGGCAGAAGGATATCGTCATCAAGAGAGAGATGGTGTCTCAGTACCTGCACACCTCCAATGCTGTAAGAACACACACAACATCTGTCCATCTGTCTGTCTTTCAAAGTTAAGTTTGAATTGACT
Organism: Sinocyclocheilus anshuiensis; assembly: GCF_001515605.1. Taxonomy (NCBI): domain Eukaryota; kingdom Metazoa; phylum Chordata; class Actinopteri; order Cypriniformes; family Cyprinidae; genus Sinocyclocheilus; species Sinocyclocheilus anshuiensis. The sequence continues at coordinate 2,760 of NW_015548232.1, read as the reverse complement.
GAATCAACACCTCTGCTGTAAACACACAGACGTTCTGTCTGAATCTGAATCCATCAGTGAGTCTCTGAGGTGTTGAACATGATCAGGTGCTCTTCCTGTCACACTCACAGGATGTGCTTCAGATTTCTCTGCAGATGTCAGAGAGAACACTGCAGCTCTGGATCAGAATCTGCTTTCTTAGTGCTGCCACAGGACTAGTTTTACTATGATACATTTTATTGAATCTTTTCACCAGTGTAATATTGACCCAGTCAGACCAGACACAGATAAAATACACACACATGTATGTATTTATTTTAAACTTTACTTTTAGTTTAGTTTGACTTAGAGATACGATATTTGATGTAGAAATATGAAATTCACTATAAATATGTGCGTGTTGTAGTGTCTAAATTGTCCTTTTGAAATGGGAATAGTGTTAATACTTTGATTCAAAGTGACAGTAAAAGCATAAATGTTACAAAACATTCTGATTTCAAATAAATGCTGTTCTTTTGAACTGTCAATCCTGAAAGTCCTGAAAAAATGTCAGTTTATACAAAAATATGAAGCAGCACAACTGTTTTCAACACTGATAATAATCAGAAATGTTTCTTGAGCAGAAAATCAGCAAATTAGAATGATTCCTGAAGGATCATGTGTCACTGAAACACATTTAATCAGCAGCATTGATGTGCAGTATGAGGCTTTGTAGCATCATTGCAGGCGAGTGACCTGATTATCCCGTAAACTTCTTCGACCCTCTGTGTGTTTTAGGGTAAGAGTCAGAAGGAGAGCTCGAAGTCAGCGCTGATATACATCCAGGAGCTGAAGACCGATCTGAGAGACACACAGTTACTGAGCTGCCTGGAGTCACTGCGTGTGTCATTAAACAACAACCCCGTCAGGTACACACACACACTTACAGTGAAGTGTTTCTATGTGTCTGATATCAGCTAATCGTTGTGTGTGTGTTTCAGTTGGGTCCAGACGTTTGGAGCCGAGGGTTTGGCTTTGCTTCTGACATTCCTCAAGAAACTTCAAGACGAGAGAGAAGAACCTTTGTATGACATAAATACAGTATACACACACACACACACTCAAACACACACACACTCACTCACTCACTCTCACACACACACACACATTCATTTTCTAGATGTATCTTATATAAGAGTGATTCTGTATTGAAGGAAAATGTTGACTACTTTTACAATATTTCATTCAATAAAATATGAAACAATATTTCATTCACATTTAGAGCTGCAATATAATCTTAAGATGCCATTGTAATTTTAGTCATGACTAAAGGGTTCGTTTAGACACGTAACCCTGTAAAGCCTGACATATGAAATAATTTCTAATTATTATCTAATTATTTTAATTGAATGGCTTATTGAACCGTTAGACAAAATATTAAAACAAATCTAAAAAAAAAATGCATGTGTTGAGTATCTTATTTGACACATCAGGCTTTTATGGCTCATATAGTCTGATATAGGGAGAATATGGTGGAAAAACATAAAACATAAAAAAACAGACTCAAACCGAGCAAAAATATGCAATTTAGTGCAGATGCTGATATTTGTGTGGACAAAAGTATGCAATTCTGATTGTAATAATGTAAATCAGTGAGATCTTTATAACAGTATAGCAGATATTTACATAAAATAATATAAATATCAGTCGTCACTCCATATCTCCAATAATATGTCTTATGATGATATTTAAATGCTTACAGTAGTTTGATGATCAATGCAATATAATGACGATTGAGAGATGAACAAATAAACGTTCTTCAAAAGCCTGATGGTCACATTTGATACTGATTTTTCTAAAAAATTATGTTTGGATAATCAAGTTAAGTTGCAACTTCAGCAACAGCAAAGTTTTGATCATGTTGATCATTTAGAGGCTTTAGAAATTTGCTCATTATATATAATACAGTAGGATATACAGGGTTAGTATTTTTATACTTGTATATTATGTTAATGTATTGGCCAATTAGCATCCAGGATCACAACAATCCATGTTATAATATGCAAATGATTTTAAAATGCACCTCAAGCATGATGTTTGCATTTGTCTCTCTCACTCTGTGTTTCACAGGAATGCTGGGATTGGTGTAAAATGTCAACATGAGATCATTCGATGTCTCAAAGCGTTCATGAACAACAAGGTCAGAGCAGATCTGAGCTCATACTGTAATATAGACCGTGGAAACTGTTCTTAATGTCTCTCTCCATCTGTCTGTCTCTCTCAGCACGGTCTCAAAGCCATGCTGACGTCAGAAGAAGGAATCCCTCTCCTCGTCCGATCCATCAATCCAAACGTCCCGCACATGATGGTGGATGTAGTCAAACTGCTGTCTGCCATCTGTATCCTCGAGCATCCAGGAAACACGTGAGTGTGAAGCTGAAAGCAGAAGCTGTGTTCACAAACTCAACAGTGTATTCAAATGGCATTTCAATAGCCATACAAGCTCATCAAGTGCCAATTAGACGCCCAAGAACAGAAATCATGTTCACCTGAGGAAGTTACCATAGCAACAGTGCTGTGGGACCAATGAAAACCTTAATACTATCACTATTTACCACTATTGATTACTATTTACTTCATTGTAACTTGTAGAGATGTAAGACAATAGATTTGCACAAATAAATATTTCACAAATAAAACTAGTATTTTGTTTAAATATTATATATATTATTTATTATATATTTGTATATATATTTTCCATTATATTGCTATATTTTCTTTTCATTTTAATTGTAGTTAATG
>NW_015548231.1:1035028-1035874 GCF_001515605.1 Sinocyclocheilus anshuiensis | reverse complement strand
ATAGTCCATCTGCCATCAGTGGTTCAACCGTAACGTTATGAAGCGTATACTTTTTGTATACTCTAACAGCAGCCATACGGGCATCTAGTGGTTAAACCATGGCATTACATAGGAATATTATTTTTCTGGTCACCAAACGTCTCTAATTTGCCTCTTTGCACTGGAATTTAAAAACATTTTCTCTATTTTAATCCTAAATACTACGCTAATTGTAATATAAATAATAAGCATATTAGAAAAAAAAATTAATGCTGTCTCTTCATCAGTCCCCAGAATAAAATGCGATTGTAAAACGTAGTCAGCGTAGTTATCAATAAACAATAAATGCACATGATGTGTTAATAATCACTAGAAATTGCTGAAAATGTAGTGAAACTGCTGTCTATCCTATTAAACCCATTCAAACATGTTGACAGCGCGGAGTTGTTTGGAATTAGTGAGAGCTCCATGAACCACGTGACCGCGTGGCGGCGAGATCAAAGCGTGTCGCAACTCTTGTTTCTGAACGGCTCTGGTTTTCAATTAAATGGTCGAACTGATTAGAAAAAGGTTCGCAATTCAGGCTCCTACGATTCACTCATGCACAGAATCTGTCACGGCTAAGAAATTGAACTAGTAAATCACCTGTAGAAGCCTATAGTATATTTAATCATACACGTGAATACACAAGAAAATGCAAAAATGCCCCTGTTGAAAAAACCAGCATATGCTGGTTAGGTATGTTTTGACGCTGGGATGCTGGTTTAAGCTGGTCCTTTGCTGGTTTATGCTGGTCCTTTGCTGGTTTAAGATGGTCCTTTGCTGGTTTATGCTGGTCCTTTGCTGGTTTATGCTGGTCCTTTGCTG
>NW_015548231.1:1024391-1034704 GCF_001515605.1 Sinocyclocheilus anshuiensis | reverse complement strand
AAAGGACCAGCATAAACCAGCAAAGGACCAGCTTAAACCAGCATCCCAGCGTCAAAACATACCTAACCAGCATATGCTGTTTTTTTCAACAGGGGCTGCTTCCAAATGGAATGCTTTGGTGCTATTTTTCCAAAAGTTAAAAAGAAACAAAATCACAGCAATTTTGAAACTCTATACCATTATTACATTATAAAGAGCAGCATTCTTCAAAATGTATTTAGTACTCCACAGGTAATTATTATTTAAGTTTATAAATGGGCATGCGTGTGAAATGTTGACCCAGTAACAAGTGGTCACATGCTTTGCTCACTCTCTTCCTCAAGATAATCTTTCCTACGTAGGAGAAACACTTGATGACAGTGTAGTTTATCTTTGAAACTGTCGTGCTGCCATGAGCTCCATTTAAGTGTACAAGAGAAACATCTGGAAACGTCCACTGAAGAGCATTATGGAACAAACTGGAATCCACCAAATGAATGACTCACCTGACCATATATTCACATTATCAGCTTTGTGTTGATTTTGAGCAGCACATTGTCGGTATAATCCAGCCTGATCGGAAATAGGAAATTCCTTCCCTATCATTTAATCAGCATTATGACAGCTGACAGACACAGTGCTATCTGGGCTTCTTTTTTCTTACGTAATTCCCAGTGTTTTTACCCCTTCCCCTGGTCTCTTGTGTGAATTCTGATCTGAAAGCATTCTTCCCATTTCTCTCTCACACTCTGTCACATTTTATCTTTTCTGACACACTATCTCATTCTGACTGCAACCAGACAACAGAAGTGAAGGTGCAGGAAAGAAAAGACAGATAAAAACAGTTTATTTACTGACAGTAATCCACATTTTGTGTTTTCACCAAATTGTTCACAGACTCTACTGGAGTCTAACACAGTCTAGTGATCACATAAACAATAACTATTTTAAACCTCTGCCACAACAGATTTTGTTTTAATTTATCATTAAGAATTAAAGGTGGGCAAGACTTCTCCTTGTTGAAAAAAAAAGGCTTTTTAAAACCAAATCCGAGCAGCATTTTAGTTTTTGTTGGGGAGTTATTTTTTTTTTAGATCCATAAGAAAATACTATAAAATTTCAACAAAAAGGTAATTAAATACTCTTTATAAATCTCTAAACTGTTTACTCCAATACTGCATCACTTCAAAATTCACATCTTTTCTTGTAAGTAGATCAAATCTGTAATTTCTGTACATAAGGTGTCATATACTGTAGCGGACAAAACCTGAGAGATGAACATTACCACTAGTCTTACTCTGAAGACATTATTCAGAGCAGTTAATGGTGTAAAACCCGATGGAGTTGTCCAGCTTGTTGTGTACTCCTCTGAGGAGCTAGACAGGACTTAGTTTGAACTTTGTTCGTTTGATGGTGTCACTATGACGGTCCAGCAGTCGGTCTGTTGAGGAACTCCTGAATCTCTCGGTTCAGCTGCTCATTGCGCACAAGTGCTTCATCCCTGCTGTGCTCTGCATTGCGTAGTAAGATCTCTAATGCAGCTTTGCAGCGTCGCTCTGCCTCTAGTGCTGCCTGCAACTTTGCCACTGTAGCGCTCAGCTCTTTGTTCTTCTGCTGGAGACTGAAAGTACAAACACACACACACACACTTATATATATATAACATAGTAAGATTAAGCAAAAGCTAAAGGCATTTATAGAGTTACTAAAGGTTTCTCTTTAAAATAAATGCTATTTTCAACTTTATTTTCATCAAAGGATCCTGAAAAAATATTTCCACAAAACATTAAGCAGCACAACTGTTTTCAACAATGACAATCATAATAATGTCACTTGAGCACCACATCAGCATATTAGAATGATTTCTGAAGGGTCATATGACAGTAAAGACTGGAGTAATGGCTGCTGAAAATTCAGCTTTGCATCACAGGAATTAATTACATCTTAAAATATATTAAAATAGAAAAGAGTTATTTTAAACTGTAACAATATTTCACAAAATTAGGCTACTGTTTTTACTGTACTGTATTTTTCATCCAAAAATGCAGCCTTGGTGAGCTTAATACATTTTAATCAATACATTTTATTTATTGGAAATCAAAGATCCCTGAGTGTTCTGAGTTGTTGCTAGATGGTTTCTAGAGTGTTCTATGTGGTTGCTAATTGTTGGTTACTTAATAGGCCACATATAAAGAGCTCACCCCCAAGACTCATTCTGGTCCCTAAATATGGCCCGGATCCCTCCTTCAGTGTAAGTATGAGCCCATTTTATTGTCTGCCATGCAAAGTCTATGTCTCAAGGATGTTTGTTCAAATCCCTGACCCTTCACAAACTCCACTATGGCAAATGATGAACACAGGTACACACTTGTATTTGGCCGTACCTGCTGATGATGTTTGTTGAGTCTGTGTTTTCTGGTTGTGCTGGATTGCTTTTCTGTAGAGCAGCTGCTGTAGGTTCCACGGTCTTCTCTCTGCTCACAGCTGGCGCAGTCACATCGTTGCTCGGCCGAGGTTTGGGAACGGGTGTTGTGCTCTGTGCCTGTGGTTTTACAGCATCTATCTGTTTGTCCACGACATCGCTACCTGTCTTATGCAAGCCTGTGTCCTCTGTGTCCTTCTGTCCTTCAACTTTTTCCTTTTCACTTTTCTGCCCTCCAGAAAACAGTGTCACTTTCTGCAGGTCAAGTAACTTAAAGATGTCCTCTGAGAATGTTTTCTCTTCGTTCTCGTTAAAGCTCTCCTGGAACCTGCTCCAGCGTTCCCAAGAAGGCTCACGGCCTCTTCCCGCTGGCGGACAGCCTAAGCTGGGTAGAGTTTGCGTCCTTTTTCTGGGGCTGTCGGGCCAGGTGTCGGTTGCGGATGAAAATGGAGAGGAAGGAGAAAGAGGTGTGTCTTCTGATCCCGTCTTAGATGACCACAGGTCCTTCCTCTCTTCCTCAGGTGTGTCCATTTCCTCCTCCTCAGGAGATTCAGACAGGGAGGACACCTCACACTTAAGAGAGAAGAGTGATACGATCGGTTAAGAGATACAGGTGTGAAAGTAACGCAGTGACAGCTTCAAAAAAACCTTGACAAACAGCAGGTGTGTTCATCAAATATGACTATTCTTAATTTGAAGCCTACAAACAAAAACCTTTCCTTTTTTTTTTTTTTATAAATTACATTATAAATAATAGGCCATCTAAATGCTTAAAGTCTCTGAAGAATATTTCAAAACTGATTAAATATTTCAGAATTTTGAAATTCACTGATATTGCCAAGAATAAGGCCAAATTTATATTGAAATTTTTTTATACACTACCACTTAGAATTTTGGGGTAAGAGCATTTTGTAAGACATCAGTACTTTTATTCAGCAGACACATCAAATTCATCAAACGTGACAGTAAAGATATTTATAATGTTTCAAAGCATTTCTATTTCAAATAAATTCCTGGAAAAAAAATGTACTACAAAAAATTTCTACAAAAATAAGAATTCTTAAACACTAAATCAGCATATTAAAGTGATTTCCAAAGGATCATGTGACACTGACTGGCTGCTGAAAAATCAGTTTCGCCATCAAAGAAATCAATTAATTTTAAATGTTAAATGATTTAACAATTAATTATATTAAAATAGAAAACAGTTAATATTATACTATTTTACAGTATCACAGTTTTACTGTATTTTTGAACAAATAAATGCAGCCTTGGCGAAGAGAGACTTCTTTCAAAAACATTAAAACATTTATATTAAAAATGTTGGATTTTACTATCCAGGCCTATAAATCACCATTTTAAAACAGTTCTCCATTAATGTGCTTCTGAAAACAGCTGTTATTTTACGTGATCAGTACCTCTGCAGACTCCCAGCCCACAAAACTGCGAGGGTTACTGTTCTTCTTGCTTTTGCTTTTCTTGCTCGGAAGAGGAGATGGCAGCATGTCTTTAGAGGGTGGGAAAAGCAGCTCATGGTGTCTGATCATCACCGTCATTACCTTCTGTATCATGGGCGTTCCTGTGTGTATGAGGTGAGAACAAAGATCATCACTACAAGGTGTTAACCATAAACACCATACTTGAAATCTCATTCTTACTCATTGCAGTTCAGGTTAAATATCCCATAAACAACCAATGATTTGTTTTTCTGATTGACATTCTGCGTGCTGTTAAAACAGGAAGTTGTGAGTATGATATGTCAAAGTTTTTTTTTTTTTATATATAGCCAATAGCCTTTAGTTTAAACATATTACCCAACTTTTCAACTACTGAAATGGAATAGCATATATAGCAAGAAATGTAGTGCAGAAAAAGTAGTATGCTAGCATGCCATGATATGCTTCTTGCTATTGCAGTTGGTTTTAGAAACAGGGGCATTCTCATTTTATTAGACGAAAATATTAAAAATTGGAGCAAGAAATTATGTCATTAATATTTTGGTTTCAATTTTCCAGAAAAGAAAGGCTGTAAATTTTAATATTTTCTGCTAAAAATTGTTTTTCGTATATTTGAACAGACATGGACTAGGAGTGGGCGATATGTCCAAAATCTTATATCACGATACGAGTCATTTTATTTCTCTGCAACAATATATATATCACGATATAGTTATTTTTGCTTTAAATAAGGTCTTTATGATATAAAAATTTTTGATACCATAGAAATTTCATAATTCTTGTTACCAGTGTCAATATCACAAAAAACTAATACTAACCTAAATAAAAAAACTCAAGCTCACTGAAGACAAGTAAACTGTCAGTGATTAAATAAGAATAAGAAACTAGTTAGAAGCAATTGATTTAGTCAAGAGCAGTGGGAGATTTTCTCTTTTGTTGTTTGATAAACATGAATGACAGACAACAGGAATATTAGACTGCTGTCACTTTAAGAGCTGCCCGGATCCAACATGTGTTTTCTTTCTCAGCTGTTTGCTTACACTTAAGAGCTACTGTACTGAGCTACTCTCAGACAGCGCTCAGAAACAGTCTCTCAGACAGCGCGCACATATAGCAAAATGAGTTCTCTTTCGCTGCCGATTGCATTTCAAAGGCTTAAAATCTTAATCGTGTCTCACTTAATCGTGTCTCCCGGGATATCACCCACCCCTAACAGACTAAAAGGCACATCAATATTTTGAGTTCATGGGGTATTTTAAAAACAATATAAATAGCATAGAACACAATGTTTTATCCATCTTAGGATGATTACTGACCCTTCATCATACTGATGGCGTCCTCCACTTGCGGCTTGAACAGGTTCACTCCCATGACCGTGGCCAGATTCTCAATGCTCATTTTATTCACCTTTGAGTTTTGTTGGACCTCAAAAAGGAATCTGAAATAACAAATATGCATATACAAATGCCATGGCCTGTTTTTGCTCCTATCAGTGTCTGATCCGTTTTCACTCTTATAGGGACTCGTACCTGCAGATGTAACTCAGGAGGTTGTAGTTCACTTTTGGCAGAAGGCTGATTTGTTCCTCCAGCTTTTCTTTGCCCTGGGATTGATCAGATTACAGTTAGTTAAAGGATCAGTGCTCATCTGACATACTGTCTTTGTGAATGTGTTTCTCACAGCTGCAGTGGTGGCATCCAGCATCAGAGTGCTGTCAAGGAAGTCCTGATATTGAGTCCAGGGCACAACAGGTTCAGGAAGCTCTCTGAGGTACAGCTTAAGTAATGACCCCACCGTGTGGACATCAGTGTCACTGCAGGCAGAAGGTATGCACAAATTAAGTATAAATTTGACTTGCGATAATTACAGTCATTACAATCGTCTTTGCAGTCAGAAAGGATGAAGATGAAATGCAAAAACAGTTGCTTGTCAAATGGATATGTGCGTGTGTTCAATGGCAAGATCTCTGTTAGTCAGGACAGGATGTGGCTCAGCCGCAGATCATCAGTGTGTGCCAGGTTCCTCTGAAATAGTGTGCTTTTGTATCTCTCTTTCTCTATCTCTCATGCTTTTGCACGTCCTCTCTCTCTCTCACATCTAGTTCATACATTCTGGGTCAATCTCTTTACCTATTCTACTTCCTCAAAATAGCAGTGAAGACTTTAGCGTCACCATAAATGGTCATGCAGAGTGTGGTCATCCACATAAAAGCCCCATTCGCATGCAAACTTTAAAGAACATTGAAGTCTGGAAACTAATGGTCACAAAACCAGGTCCAAAAAATCATAAAATTAAATATTTTAGTGGATTACAGTTATTTATTGATTTTTGCGCATTTCTTTCATTATTTCGTTTCACATAATGCTTCTCTTCACCAAACACAGTAGTAAGGAGTAACCTGAAGTTGTTACAAACAAATTAAATATATACAATAAGCCAATGTATTACCTTTTTTCACTCTAATTCAAAAGTCTGGGGTCAGTATTTTTTTTTATAAGGAATGAATATGTTTATTCAGCAGGGATGCATTAAATTGTTCAAAAGTAAAGGTAAAGATATTTGTACAATTATTAATTTATTTCTAATAAATGCTGCTCTTCTGAACCTTCTATTCATCTACAAAAATATTAAGCAGCTCAACTGTTTTCAACACTGATCATCAATTTGATCTTCAACCATCATAGGAATAAGTTAATTATTTAAAAATACAAAACAGTTGTTTTAAATTGTAATAACATTTCACAATATTTGTTTTTACTATATTTTGTACTGTATTGTAATATCATGGTATTCCTTGAAGTACCATGTAAATGCCATGGTACATGAATGTAGTATGTATTCAGTACCATTGCATGCAATTACCGGACTAAACAATAAACAATATGCTTTATTCAGACCAGCTCTCTACAGCATTCATGAGTCATTTCACTTAGATTTAGACATGTGAAACTTTACCAGGGGAATGAGGGTCTCTCTCCGGCATCAAAGGCCTCTCTGAACTGTTTGACCTGGTTGTCCTGTCCTGGCAGGCGAAAGATGCCCTCCTCATTCAGACCGTGCTCTCTGATGAATTCAGCACACTTCTCCACCAGGATGGGCACCAGACGTGGCCCAAATTTCTTCTCATACACCATGATGTCTGAAAGGCTCTTTCCAAATACTTTGAGGAGAGAAACATAACAATTTTATTGAATAGCAGTGGCAGTCGTACAACACAGCAAAGTTATAGTAAACAAGAGGCTATTTAAATTGATCATAAATGATGACAGTCTCTCTGAAACAACCTAAATGCCATCAAGGTAATAGGGTTTCATCCGTTACCAATTTTAATCACTAGTCTACACCACCATAAACTCTAAGAAAGTCTGAAAACAACGAAAAAAGGAATTTTGTGTATTGATTTTCCACAGGTGTTTTAGAAACCTGTTTTAGTCATTTTAAATTATGCATTACATTGTGTTGTGTTTTAGGGTTAAAGGAAATGTCCCTAAACTTAAAAGACATTGTCCTGGCACAAAATTACTAGTACCTTTTCCATTTTTCTACAATTGTTTTCTTACAGTATGAGAGAGAATGATCCTAAGAACCTCCTCAATCTATAACAAACTTTATAATATAAATGTATATTATGATGAATGATCGATACCTCCATTAGACCGTGATCCGATGGCTTTGCGAATGGAGCGCACCCACTCTTCCATCTCGCTCTGACTGGTCGCCATGAGAACATAGGCTTCCCGCTCCCGCTCCCGATCTGTACTGCTACCTGCTGCATCAGGGACACAACAACTGTATGATTTTGCCCACCAACATATACAGTAGTAGCCAATGAGGTCTTATACACTGTAAACAACTTGCATAGATAGCAGGCCTGTGTTACACTTAGTGCAAGAGAAGTGTTAATTAAAAAACTCACCTGGGATAATCTCAAAAAGGAATTTATCATCTGCATTTGATGGCAGCTCATTAACATGGCATGAGAACAAAGGTATGGTTCCCTGAGATCAGAATGAGACAAGAGGGTATAGTTACAGTCTGAGTGGTAAATAATTTAGTAAATAGTAAAATTAGTAAATAAAATATAATAAATAAATAAATAAAATAATAATAATAAATATCAGAAAAAATGCATAAATATAAAAGCAAATTTCACGTGCATTACGTTATCAGTTTGGAAACATTTACATGACATTCAGACACAAAAATCTGAGACAACACTAAAAAATCTAGAATTCAAGATATAGATTAAACCTGGATTTTGAAAAAAAAAATAGAAAGAAATATTATGATGTAAAATGAAGAGGAAATATTTAAGATTCTGAATAACATGATTATCACATGACCAAATACTAACGACCAAATTCTAAATCAAAAAGAAAAAAGAAGAAGAAAAAAAGATCAAATTATTACAAGTTTAATTTTAGTTATTTGACTGATTGGACTGGCATTGCGTAAAATAAAAAAAAAACAGGAAAGAAGAAATTTAAAACATTTAAAAACATTAAAAAAAATTGATGCATTAAAAATAATAAAAATCGTGATGTTTGTATTACTCGTGCTTGCTTGTCTCCTACCTGGACAGCGCTCTCTCTGTCATCTTTATGGTATGTTAAGACATTTCCTCTCAGCACAAAGAAGCGCAGCTGCCAGTTCTTTACGATGGATCTCTGCTTCTTCAGCCAGCCTGTTTTCAGAGGTTTCTCCATGGATCTCTTAAAACCAGTGTGAGTGGATCCAGGGCTCCCTTCCCCTGGCATAACACTCTTGGAGCGAGCTGAGGTGGCAACCGATAAAAAGCAGGCAGAGAATAAGACAAACACGCAGATGAGTCCGAGACTTGCTGAAAATGAAATCACCTGTCACTGAACTAATTCTATTTTTATATCATGAGACCATCATGCACATGTGTGGTGATGACAGTGGCTAACTGTCTGAACCCGGCAGCTTCCTGATTGACAAATATTTGCAGACTTGCTGTGATTGTCCTGATGCTGAAGAAAAAGTCCTGCTGTGACTTTAGGCCAGAAACAATACCACGCACTTAAGCAAAAACGGCTTTCGATGTTACTGTGCAATGGATTGTTCGCAAGGTCAAGAAGGGTATTATTGGATCTTGACTCTTTTCCACATAAGTTTGAGAACTGAAACTCAAAGAGGAACATTTTATTGTTCAGAGATTGCCCTTTTATACCTTGAGAGATCTAATTAAGTTCTCAGTTATGTAACATGATCATTAGGTTTTATACAAACTTGAGCTTTTATACAAAGCTCAAGTCACATGCTGTCAAAGCAAAAAAAGGGACAAACTAAATACTATTTATAAAAAATTATAATTTTTCAATTCAATTTGTCATTCAGGTGGTTTATTCAGGTGGACTAATACTAGTTTTAGTTCAGTAATCTGACTGACAGAATACTGTATAAAAAAAACTCAGGAAAGTATAAATAAAAAGATGTAGACAGAAAAAGAGAAAATATTACATAAATAATGCATTAATAAAATAATAATAATACATTAATATATGTTACTTATCTTTTATACCATGAGACTTAAGTCCTCACCATTTTTTAAAGGGGTCATCGGATGCAAAATTCACTTTTGTTGTTGTTTGAACATAAATGTGTGATGGAAGTGTGTGTACACATCCATCCTATAATGATAAAAATTTACCCAGTGTTTTTTTTTTTTTAAATCCCTATTTTAAAATCCCCTTTCTCAAATCAGGCTATTCTGAGATTCCTGTCAGAATGACGTAGTTCTGCACAGGCCCCTCCCACGATAGTTGATTGACAAGGCCGTCTTACCTTAGACTCGCCCCGAGTGAGCTGTGAGCTGTCCGCTATTGTGTCGACTCCGGTGAAAGGGGAAGACAAGAACGTCTCCGATTAAGCGATTGAGGCATTTTGTTGCTGGATGTAATAATGAACATAGCAGTCGTCATTTACTCCCGACATCTGAGCCGCTGAAGACGCAGAGGATTAAAGTTACTTTCGTTTTTTAAAAGGAATGTGCCCCCGATCTGCCTAAATGCGTTTAAAGGAACACTCCACTATTTTTTAAAATAGGCTCATTTTCCAACTCCCCTAAAGTTAAACAGTTGAGTTTTACCATTTTCGAATCCATTCAGCCGATCTCAGGGTTTGGCGGTAGCACTTTTAGCTGTAGCTTAGCATAGATCATTGAATCTGATTAGACCGTTAGCATCTCGCTAATAAAATTACCAAAGAGTTTCGATATTTTTCCTATTTAAAACTTGACTCTTCTGTAGTTAGATCGTGTACTAAGACCGACGGAAAATGAAAAGTTGCTATTTTCTAGGCTATGTTGCTATTTTCCTGAAAATAGTCCCCAGCACGCTCCCTGTGCAAGCAGGTGGTCACGTTGGTTATGTCGACGGAAGTTAGCCTATTTTCAGGCGCTGCGTAATATCATTGCGCCTGCTGCACCCATGGTA
>NW_015548231.1:1018524-1024231 GCF_001515605.1 Sinocyclocheilus anshuiensis | reverse complement strand
TCGAAAATGGTAAAACTCAACTGTTTAACTCTAGGGGAGTTGGAAAATGAGCCTATTTTCAAAAATAGTGGCATGTTCCTTTAAGTTCGTGCGAATCATTCATGATCCAGCTTCATCTACAGAAGAAGTGAGTATGAGGTTTTTTTTTATTAATCTTTGCAAATCGCCTTTCCTAATATGTGCTAGTTAGGAAGTTTACAGTCTGCTCGTCACCCCACGGAAGAGAGGGGCGGGGTCAGCAGAGCTCATTAGCATTTAAAGCAACACGGACTAGAACGACGTGCTGAAAACAGAGCTGATTTTGACAGGGTAAAAAGGGTGTTTTTTACACTACCATTGAGAAATTTTAACCAAAGTATGTTATAGACTTTTCATTAAGACCCTAAAGAATCATATCAACTTGTGGAAAATGGGCATCCGATGACCCCTTTAAGGAAAAATGCAAATTACATGGGTTGACATGTCAAGTGTACAGATCTTTAATATTTATGTGGATATTTAGCTTAGACCAACCTAAGGTGGTTCGCTGGTTTTAGCAGGTCTCCTAGCCTGGTCAACCTGGCCTGTTGGCTGGTTTTGGAGTGATTTTGGGCACTGGTCGGGTCGGAGACCAGATTACCGCCAAGGTAAACCAGTTAAAACCATCTTACGCCAGCTAAGCTCAGCAAAACATCACCAGCGGGTGTTTTTTTTTTTGTCAGTAGGAGAATATTAATATTCTTGAATATATTGATATTAATATTGAGTTAATATTGAAATATATGACTTTGATTGCAAATGTGTTGTTAAATTTGAGAATAGCATTTAAAAAATAAAATTTTCCTCACTTGCTCTCAAAAAGTCTCAATTTCTCTCAAAAATTTGTGCTCCATTTGAGCCCATTGGTGTCTGGGAGAGAGAACTAAGATACTAAAGAGATCCCATTTGTGATTTAGCTTTCTGGCAGGATAGCCCATAGCAAAGGGAGGGTGGGGTAGGGACCCCTGTGATTGACAGATAAGAAAAACTGAGATGTTCAGAGTGGCACAAAATAAGAAAATGATATAAGCACCCCAGTTGGCGTTCATAATGGTGAAAAGCTACTTAGTGAAGCCACAAAACACTTGACTTCATGGCATCTCATTGATAAGAAAGCATCTACAATAAATAAATCTCTAGACACAAACCAATCAGCCATTATCTAATTGAAAAGAGATGGTGTCACAGTGATTTGAGCAGTTGGAGCTTTTGTAGTCAAATTCGCTATAACGCATTGAGATCAGAGGAAAGGGCAGAAGAGAGAGAACGAAGATAAACAGGAAGCTACAAGCTCATCAGCCACAGGAAGTAGCGTTTTTGAAAGATCCCCACCTAATGTCAGCCTCTTTGGTCTATTTTGAGAAGATCTTCCCTGATGGAGAACACGGACCACTGTTCTCTCTCCTGGACCACAGGCCCACACACATTGCCTGGCTTGAGGCCTCACCCATTTCTATGACACACGCTGGGATCAGGGGAAGGGAAGAGAGTCGGTTCAAACTCCCCATGAATTACCAAGGAGATCATAGCAGAGATGCAAGAAGCTGTTTGCGTCAGGCCGAGCTGTTCTGCGTCAGGCTGAAGTTTGAGACATTGGTAAAAGGGACTCATGATCATTCACATTCAGCAGAACAGCTCTGCAGATGCTAAAATGTGCATAATTTTTGTTTAATGCTGTGTGACCGTAACAGCTAAAGGCACCGTTAAATTAACACACAGGTTTATTCATTATGATTCATCCGTGCACGCTATTCCAAAGGAAGAAAATGTCTGAGCAATCTTTAATTAAAATAATTTATTTCACCACTGAAACAGCTTTTATTTTCATCATCACTATCTGCCTCTATTTATGTATTTATATCACAATCTATTTTTTCCCCCCCACAATCCTATCAATTCCTGGTGGAAAAAAGTCAAATTCTGAATTAAATTTTTTTTTTTTTTTCTTTGAACACCCTGTTTCACTCAGAACAGATAAAATGGGTTGCAAATAGATATGCATAATATGAAAATTCTGGCTGATAGGAAAAGTTAATAATTTTTAATGTTATGGCTGGTAACAGATAAATGGCTGATATCAAATTTCTAAATAGTTGTAAAAAATCTAAATAGATTAAATAAACAATAAAAACTTACAAATAAAACATACTTGAATCAATCATTTTCAATGCTACAAGTGAATCACATTAGAACATGCATTATAAAATATAGCCTAAATATTGATTTTGAAACTATTAATAATGAATTTGTTTGTATTATTAAATTATTTAAAAAATTAAATTCAAAGTGAGTATTAGATGATTAAGTGAGTATTAGATGAAAAAGTAACTTAAAATGTAAATATAGGGGAAATAAGTATGTACAATTAAAGAAGCAGCACTCACTATAGATCAACAAATTTAAAAAAATCTATAATACCAATATATTCTGCACCTATAGCTATGAACTTTAAAAAATTAGGCTGTACTACAAGATGCTTTGAATAAAAAGTGTCTGCTAAATATAAAAATTGTCATTAATATTTCAAAAAATATATATAAATAAATTAAGGAAGCATTAAATGATGGCAAAAGTAACCAAGGTGTAAAAATCCCTAGTTATGAACATTGTCTTGGCTGCGTTTTAAAAAATGAGGCTGTACGATGCTTTGAATAAATAGTGTCATCTAAATATCAACTAACAATACACTTTATATATTTAGAGCAATCTAAAGCCATCAGAAAACTATCATACTGCGAGAAACACTTGCTCTCTTAACCTAGGATACTGCTGAGAGAGCCTTAACTAAAGACCTTGTAATAGGCCGCATAGTAGATAACTATCTAGCATTTACAGTATGCTGACATTTTGAGCAGAGAATGAATGTGCTTCTCAGAGTGTCGCAACGTCTTCCTGCCTGCAGCATGTGAAGATTACACACAGAGGAAATCACTAATGCTTTGCATCTCCAACAGACGGTGCAAACCGAGACCAGAAACGCCACGAGTCACCGCATACAACCATAAACCTGCCTCTTTTTATACCTGATTGCTCCATACATCTGCTGGAAGTCATACTTTAACTCGTAACAAGAGTTTTTAAACAGCCTAGAGATTAAGGAGAACATTTAGTCAAATTAGAAAGGAAGTACTACAAATAATCTTGTCACAATGACTATACAACACATCAAAAGGTGTGTCAGGGATTCAACAGAATTACAAGGAAAGCGCGGAGCAGATGAGAAGTGCTCAAGTGAATTATATAGCCTCAGGGTGAATCCTCCACCATCACTATACCACTTTTGTCTGCCATTTACAGATACTATAAAATCCCTCCTCTAAATTAGACTAAACACATATGCACCATCACTGCCCAGTCAATTACATTTCCCATAACATAAAAGCCATACTTTACATGCGTCAGTATAGACCAAACCTCTAGTTCCTAGTGACAGGAGGCCTGTTGTGTCAATGAATACAAAGAATCGCACATAAATCTACCCACCTGGCCAAGTGCAATTCCTAAAACACGGAAAAGACTTTGACCTTTGACCACACACAGTGGCACTCACCTATCTTGGCAGTTTCAGCTCTGAAGGTACTGAAGTCCCAGTTGCGAGGTAGTCTCAGAGACATTTCTTCAAAATCGGACCAAAAGGTTACACACACACAGACACACTCACACACATTCTCTCGCTCACACGCACACACAAAAACAATCACAAAACACACAGTCAACTAAGAGTACATTCTTTCCAGTCAGCCCCTCTTCTTCTCTTTACTTCCTCCTTCCTCTGCTGATCTGATTCTTCTTCTTCTTTTTTTTACACTTACAAACACGTTCAATCTTGCCCCTCGGCTCGCCTGCAGTGTTTGTTATTGAGCAAACCAACAGTTATTTTGAAGTTCCTACATGCAGCATGTTTGTCAGGCTGTAGAGAAACTGCAGAGCAGCAACCTTCATGAGCTGAGGAAGTGAGTGGCAAAGTCAAGACAGCCACAGAAAAAATAACAGAGGTGATGAATTTCTACACAGGCGAAAATGCAGACTACAGTTGTGCAGGATGTACCTCAACCAATGGGGCCACTTTCTTCTCAGACATTTGTCATCATTTTCTTGGAGAGATGCACCATGGTTTCTTTGTATTTGTACATCTAAAACCATGCTGTGTTTTTCCATCTAAAATGGACACAAAACTGTTTCTGTCATCATAAAAATCTGCATCTGACATGAAAAGGAAGTTCAAACAGCAAGGAGGAAGAGATCAGGATGTACTTGCATATATACTGAGCTTTCCTCTTTATTAACCATTTACAAATGAGCGCTGTACACAAAGCTGCAGGGAAAGCACATTTATCTGCTTTATCAAAAACTACAAAACAAAATACAACAGAAATACAAACCATAATACTTGAAGGCAAATAACAACATACTGAGCTGTTGTTGTGTTCAACAGAGAGGTTTTTTTTCTTCTCAGTGGCAAACCAAAAGTGCTTAACACGTTTGAGTGGTTTTTACGTTTCTGTTTTTACTTAAATGGTCATGAATAAATCGCCAGACACATGGAGAGCACAACTGCGCCTCTCTGACACTTCAGGAGACCGTTGCTAACATTAGTATACTTTCTAAGGATAACGCGTCGTGGCAGTGTTTGCGAATAACAGAATTAAAAACCGTCTAAAACATTGTAATGAACAATATACGTTAGTCTCGTTGCACTAGCGCTTGTTAACCACGGCACCAGGGTTGCCAGGTTTTCATAACAAAAACCCGCTGAATTGCTACTCAAAACTAGCCCAATCGCGTTTCGAGGGGGTCCCCCGGTAAAAATTGCGTTCCCAGGGGTAAAAATACACCTTTTTTGGTGAGGTTACCCTGGTAGAATTCGCATTCCAGGGACTAAATATCACGTTATTTGGGTTGCTTTAACCCACAGGCATGAAAAACAACTCGCGGCAACACTGCCACACACACACAAACACGCGGGGGGGAAATAACCCGATGGTTTGGCGCCCTCTAGTGGCTATGAATGGCACGCGCAAGAGTCTGAAGATCTGGCAAGTATCTTTAACTTGTTCAACCTGTAACATACTATCACAGAAACAAGAGCTAGATATTTTAACATGCATTGTAGACTTTAATAAATGTGTCTCTTTATAAATGTTTATGGTCACCGCACTCAAACGCATGTCTCTGCAAGCTCTCCTGACCAGTGTTGGGGGTAACTCATTACAAGTAACGCGAGTTACGTAATCAGATTACTTTTTTCAAGTAACTAGTAAAGTAACGCATTACTTTTTAATTTACAAGAGAATATCTGAGTTACTTTTTCAAATAAGTAACGCAAGTTACTTTTTTTTTCCAATTTATTGATTGACAGCTCTCCTGTCCCCATGTTGAGAGAAATCAGATGTTACTGTAGTTCTAAAATAAATATGAATATGCATTAATTCATCTCACTCACAAAAAAAAAACACAGATTCAGTATTCCTCAAACTGAATAAAAATAATGCAACTCAGATTATGCAATAATTAAATGTTAAACAACACAAATATCCTTTATGTATTTAATCCCATTCTATTAACCAATGTCTTTGCTTCTGACCTTCGATGATACAGTTCAACCATACTAATAAGCAAAAAATACTCTAGACGAACATTTGCGTGTCTTTTTGTATTGCTGAAGTGTGTTGAAATTTCTTCTTCTGCA
>NW_015548231.1:984453-1017766 GCF_001515605.1 Sinocyclocheilus anshuiensis | reverse complement strand
AACTAGTAAAGTAACGCATTACTTTTTAATTTACACGAAAATATCTGTTACTTTTTCAAATAAGTAACGCAAGTTACTTTTTTTTTTTCCAATTTATTGACTGACAGCTCTCCTGTCCCCATGTTGAGAGGAGAAATCAGATGTTACTGTAGTTCTAAAATAAATATGAATATGCATTAATTCATCTCACTCACAAAAAAAAAACACAGATTCAGTATTCCTCAAACTGAATAAAAATAATGCAACTCAGATTATGCAATAATTAAATGTTAAACAACACAAATATCCTTTATGTATTTAATCCCATTCTATTAACCAATGTCTTTGCTTCTGACCTTCGATGATCCAGTTCAACCATACTAATAAGCAAAAATTACTCTAGACAAACATTCGTGAGTCTTTTTTTATTGCTGAAGCGTGTTGAAATTTCTTCTTCTGCATTCTACTGTACGGACTTAAATTTACTTTCCCTTCAGCCTGAGGCTTATTCATGCACTTTTGGTGTGAAAAGGCTTTTA
The DNA here is from genome assembly GCF_001515605.1 of Sinocyclocheilus anshuiensis. NCBI lineage: Eukaryota > Metazoa > Chordata > Actinopteri > Cypriniformes > Cyprinidae > Sinocyclocheilus > Sinocyclocheilus anshuiensis. The sequence goes on along the minus strand of NW_015548231.1, from coordinate 1,017,248 downwards.
TATTTGCCAAAAATAGAACTTTTTTATTTTAAAAACAAACAAGCAAGCCCTGTCCAGATTTTAAAAGTAACGCAAAAGTAACGTAACGCATTACTTTCCATCAAAAGTTAATAAGTAACGTAATTAGTTACTTTTTTATGGAGTAACGCAATATTGTAATGCATTACTTTTAAAAGTAACTTTCCCCAACACTGCTCCTGACATCAGTGGTTGGCCAGCAACATGACGGGTTTGTAACTCTCTCTGTTGATTATAAAACATTGCAATTGCTCTGCTCACGTCTGGAGTTTGTACAGTACGTCAATGTTTCATACATATAGAGCAAAGACTGGCTTAGAGGACCATTCAAATACAGTAAAGAATAAGAATAGAATCATCTCTACGTCAAACATATACAGTATATATTCTTATATTCTAATATAATGTATGTAATTCTCTATAAAATCAGGACATTGAACTGTACTAATAAGGTACAATAACACGAAATTATAATGAATTAAATATCTTAGAAACATTTCTGCACCACTTAACACAGATGAAGATTATGTTTTGCTTACTGAATTGAAAAAATAAATTAATATCAATTCATTGATAGTGGATGGTGAAAATACGGAGGGGCAAATATTACACGCGGATTTATGGTCATAATTTTTCAGCTGTGACGCTGTTTATTATTGTTACGTCACTGCTCTGCGCTCCACTTAAGCTATTATGGCTTGAGCTGTCCATCAAAATCATGGAAATAAACAAAAGCAAGGCAAAAATGAACATAACTCAGGTAATAAGCTGCCTATTTATCTTTCAAGATCTGTGGGCGTAGAAGAAAACATGCTAAATAACATTTAAAAACAAATTTTACAAAAAAAAGCCCAACATATGAGTGCACATCAGTCTGGTCAATACACACAGGTCTGAAAGTATATGCTTATGGATCTTTATTGTTGAACGGCAGTGAACTGTTCGTACAGACTGAACCTGAGCCTGTTAACACTACTCTTTTAAAGCTGCTCGATGACACCCATTAAGGTTTAATTTTCTTAAAATAAATATTGTTTATGGCACAGGTGCTCATGACAGCACATATTAGAGGGGAACAAAATACCTTAAACAAAACACACTGTAGTTCTGAGTTTACACAGCAGATGATGGTAAAAACAAAACAGATGAAATAGAATTATAAAATTAGACGTGGTAGACTTGGTCTCATGCAGTGAAAATGGTACAAAACTGAATAAATGTAAAACCAAAACAGTCAATGAGATTTTATGGCCCAGCCTGATCCTTACCATTTAGCATGTAACAGTTCACAAACACGCACACGCGCGCACACGCACACACACACACACACAAAGCTTGACTAAGACTAGCTTGCAACTGCTCAGTGACAATAAAACATTAAAATAAAACTAGAAATGATAAAAGTATGATTTAGACCACAAACAATAATTCTTAAAGGGATAGTTCACCCAAAAATGAAAATTTGATGTTTATCTGCTTACCCCCAGGGCATCCAAGATGTAGGTGACTTTGTTTCTTCAGTAGAACACAAACGAAGATTTTTAACTCAAACCGTTGCAGTCTGTCAGTCATATAATGGAAGTGAATGGAATCACGGCTTTGAGAGTCAAAAAAACATACACAAACAAAACCAAATTAAACCCTGCAGCTCGTGACGATACATTGATGTGTAAAGACACGAAACGATCGGTCTGTGCAAGAAACTGAACAGTATTTATATTGTTTTTTACCTCTGATTCACCGCAATGTCCGAACTGCCCTCGGTGCGTGACGCGTCGTCTTCTTCTTCTTGCTTTATGGCAGATCACAGACTTATAAGTGCATTACCGCCACCCATCTCTCAAATGGGCCAATGACACTCCTAATTGAGATTGTAGATAGAGTGTCATAGCCGTGGAGCCCATTGACTGCCATTATATGACTGACAGACTGCAACAGTTTGAGTTAAAAATCTTCGTTTGTGTTCTACTGAAGAAACAAAGTCACCTACATCTTGGATGCCCTGGGGGTAAGCAGATAAACATCAAATTTTCATTTTTGGGTGAACTATCCCTTTAAACATTCAGTGCGAAATGTTTGTTAACATCTCCAAATGGTCTTTTCCAGTGCTGAGTAACAACTAATTATTATTAACTATTGACAACGTAATTCTAATTAAAGTTACTTCCTATTTGTTTGGCTTACAGGGACCGTTTCTTTGTAACAAACATGAAAGTCACGTAATTCTAGTCTGATGTGGCCTAAACTTCCTCTCAAACACTGAATACTGACATCTGAATCTTCTCCTTAACTTCAGGAAGTACAGTAAACATACAGTCTCACAGCTGAACTGTAACAGTCACCACCGACTGGGCTGAAGCGCACATTTGATATCAATGACCACAATTCTCTTAAATATAACGTTACAAAAACATCAAAAACCATGACCATCAAAACAAATATGAATTATGGCACTCTGCAGTGAAAATACAATCTTTTTGAGACTATGATGGCGTATGGAAACACCTGTTAGCAAAAAATAAATAAACAAAGACTAGCCTGAGGTTGAAATGACAGTGTGATGAGCAGTGCATTAAAACAAAATAAAACATAATAAACACTATAAAATATTCAGACGATCTATAGGTACAGAACATTTGTACACAAGTGGAATTGTACAGCTCAACTCACAAAGAACTGTAACAACAACGTCATCTTAATATATAGAATATTCTTTTGTGGTGTAAGAGATAAGCATAAAACATTCACAAAAAATAAAATAAGCAAAAACACTGATTTGAACGAACACACACACACAAACACACACTTTCTCGCAAACACACTGAAAATGGAATGACCCAAGGTTGTGGTTCAGTTTTCCGTTGTTTCCCTTCTTATGTTCCTCATCTCATCTCCCACTTCCATACATGCCTGGATCTGCTTCCGTTGCCCTCTCTCTCCTCCCTCTATCCACAGCCCACTCCGGTGGGGTGGTCCGAAAAGCTAGGCTGCTTCTTCCAGGGCAGGGAGCAGGCCTTTCTCTGTCAGATGAACCTTGAGCGAGTTAAAGATGTGGAGCTGTTGGTCTAGTCTCAAAGCAAGAAGCTGCTGGATGACTTTAGAGGGGTTTGGCCCTCTAAACGAGAGGAAATATCAAAGCACAATGTTTTATGCTCTAGACACACTCACAATATTACTTTGATTATCATTGTGATTATATTAGTCTTTGACAATAACAAAAAATAAAATAACAAGGCACTAGGTTGATAGAACAGGAACAATTAAAACAATAAAATATGTATGGGACAATGTACAGTCGCTCAGTCATTCTCACAAAATAAACCACAAAATGTTAGATCAAACTATACCAAATAAATCAATATAAAAAAATAAATAAAACATTGCATAAAATAAATACAAATACAAACAGACACTTGTGGAATGCTGATATAATAGGCTGATTTCATGATAATTATAGGCCAGGATGCCTTTGACATTAATCCATTATATAATGTTATATAAGCTATATAAGATAAGTCCAGAATGTTTGGACTCTGTTTCATTCGAGTAATAATATTAGTTACAAATTAAAAATCATATGCATTCAACCCATGCAGCACGCATAAGGTTCCATTAGTTAATGTTAGTTAATGTATTAACTAGGGATGTGCGGGTCTAGTCGACTAGTCGACTAAACGGTACAGCTCCTACTAGTCGACACTGAAAACAATAGTCGATTACACGACAGAAAAAAAAAACCTCGATTTTATCATTCAAATTACCGACATTTTAAGTGGTGGTGCGGGATGTCCAGGCGCTTTCTGAAACTATCGGCTTGCTTTTCGTTATCTCTGCGTGCCTGCGACTTCAGTTCCTGCCGAGCGCATTTTTTCAAGTGCAGGAATTTTATTGTTAATCGCCTCAGGTCCCGTCTTTCACCAGACCACCTTCATAATTTCACTGAACAAATAACGCATGATCTGAGTAAGTTATTGATTTTCCATTGTTCTGCATTTCCCCAGCTGATTTTAATAAATAAGCTATGCTTTGGCCGGCATTGAGTGTATACTCAATTTTTTTATACAAACTTTTTGTTCTTTTTAACGACCGCCTGAAATGATAACGCGAGGCAAGTGTGCGGCAAGCAGAATTCATTGAGGGATTTGACAGTGTGATTCATAGATTAAGTATTTCAAATATAGGCTATTATATATGCTACACGCACGCAGAGTTTTTTTTTCTTGCCATCTTTAGGGGGTTTCTTGCTTTTAGACTAGTCGACTAGTCGGATACAAAACTTTCGTTTAAACATCAGTCAAATTAGTCGTCGAGCACGTCCCTAGTTTTAACTAACATGAACGAACAATGAACAATACATTTATTACAGTATTTATTAATCTTTCTTAATCTTAGTTAATGAGAATACAGTTGTTCACTGTAAGTTCATGTTAAATCAGAGTGCATTAACTGTTAACAAGCACAACCGTTGATTTTAATGCATTAGTAAATGTTGAAATTAACATTAACTAAGATTAATAAATGCTGATGAACTATTGTTTATTCTTAGTTCATGTTAACTAAAGTAGTCCAGTTTTATTGTGTTACTTTCAGTAGCCTAAAAGTGTGGTTATTTTATTGACTTGTGTTTTTTAAATTCAGTATCATTAAAATTTAGTTCAATTGAAAAAAGTCTTACAAAATTACTTTATATTATTTAATAAAATAATCAATAATCAATACAAAGCATTTTCGGTTTCGTTTTTCGGCCAAGTGCATCCAGAATTTTCGGTTTCAGCCCAGAATTTTAATTTCGGTGCATCCCTAATTGAAATAAATGCTATAATTCATTCAAATAAATGTGATCTTACCGCACTATTTCATCTCTGTCTGATTTGAACCCTTCAGGTCAAATATTGCGCCGCAAAGAGCAATACTAATTTTAACTTGCCTATAACTTGGCAAATGACCATGGAATAAGCAGGATAATCAACGGCTTACCGTGCATTAAAAGGATTTTGTTATTAAAGGATTATTTATTAAAGGATCCGCTTCATGTTGGGTGGTTCTTGGCCTCCACGCATATGTCCATGTATATATATATAACCAACCCCAAACTTTTGAAGTCAAATATTGCGCCGCAAAGAGCAATACTAATTTTAACTTGCCTATAACTTGGCAAATGACCATGGAATAAGCAGGATAATCAACGGCTTACCGTGCATTAAAAGGATTTTGTTATTAAAGGATCCGCTTCGTGTTGGGTGGTTCTTGGCCTCCACGTATATGTCCATGTATATATATATAACCAACCCCAAACTTTTGAATGGTTATATGTATGTTACAACTCTGATCAGAAGTCAATTACAACCCACACATAACTGTACCAGAAATTCATTAATAACTGTCTTACCTTATAAAGCTGGCGATGTAAACATTTACAAATGTGGCCATAAGGTACTGACAGTCGAAACGATCCATGATTCCTCCATGACCTGGAATGGTGTTTGCAAAGTCCTGCAGTGATGGACATCAGAGAGACAGTATGAGCAGAGTGTAAAACACAGGACTGGAAACTCTTTGGGTACACTGAAGCTCTGTGCCACATCTAAATGAGTCTTTCACTGTTACTGCATAGACAGACAACTTAAGCTGCCTTGTGGTGAAGAATGCTGTAGGTAATAGTGAAACCAAGACAAGCATTTTCCTTTCAGATCTGATGATCTGTGGGTGCTCAAATTACACCCACCTTGATTTTGAAGGCCCTTTTGAAGCCACTGGCGAAAAAGCCTCCAAAAGGTCCCATGATGGAGGCAAATGCTGACAGGGCAATGCTGTGGATCTGGAATGGGTACAACTTTACTGTGGTCTAAGAGGAAAATGGGAGAGAGATGGAAATGTGTAAGAAACTGTCTTTATTGTATGCAATTTCAAAATACATAAAATGTAATATTTTTTCTTTTATTCAGGATTCTGCTTTTGCTCAAAAATGGTGGTCCAAAAATGTCAGCATCAATAAAACACAGAGTCAAGCAGAGCTGTGACAGATTCACAGCAAGTGGGATGTCAGCAGATGGCTGTGTCTGAGTAACTGGTAAACACAGACACAAAGATCAGAAAAATAACAAAAAGAGACATGAGAGACATGAGGAGTAAGTGTCTAACAGACGGTGTATGTGTGAGTGTGTGTGATTTACCCAGCCCGTGATGGACTTCAGTACAGGCGGCAGACCGTAGTCCTGCAGCTGGAAGAGCTCAGACGGCTCACAGTCTACTGTGAAACTGTTGGAGTCATTGTTAAACTCCACAGGACACACAAAGAAGCGGTAACCTGACATCACGTAGGACAGCTGGAGAAGGGATGAAATGTGATTTGTTATCATTCTGATACATCAAATTAACTTTGAAAAGAACTAATCAGCCCCTTCCAAGGTGTCAATCAAGGCAATTCTTATTCTTACGTCACCAAGGTTCCCAAATCTACATAAAAACATTCAGCAAAGACCAGACGAAGAACAGGAAGTGGGTTATTACTACTCACTAGGATTCCAAAAACAACAGTGGCGAAGAAGCCACCGATAAACCCCTCCCACGTCTTCTTAGGAGACAACTGCAGAGAAAATTCAGCATTAAGAGAACTGTACTAAAAATACACAACATTACACAGAAGCCAGAAAACAGTTAGTTAAGCCACACTCAAAAAAGTATGAATGTTGCTGCATTAGACAGAAACATTAAAAAGCAACTTCTTTTTATTTTAAAGAGAGATAGCACAAGCACACTTTAAGCAAAATATTTAACAAAAAGAAGATAATTAATTAGTTAATTTTTACATCATAAAACAGCAGATATACAGATTAAACTTAAGTATTTAGACACTCTCCGATTGTCAAACATTAGCGGATAGTTTATCATTTGTGATAAATTACACCTACTAGGACATTAAACAGAACATCCAGTTGATTAAAAACAATAACTAAAATTACGAGTAAGCAACTTTACCACACTACTGTTCAAAAGTTGGGGATAACTAAAATTAAAGTGATTAAAAAAGTACTTTTATTTAGGCAATGATGCATTGAATTAATCAAAAGTGAGAAATCTATTTCAAATAAAACCTCTTATTTTACTAGCATAAAAGAAGCTTGAGAAAAAAAAGGATCACAGTTTCCACAAAAACACAGTATTAAGCAGCACAATTGTTTCAAAAAATTCAGAAATGCTGATTTTTGTACCAAATTAGCAAGTTGGAATCATTTCTGAAAGCTCACGTGACACTGAAGCCTGGAGTAAAGGTTGAAAATAAAGCTTTGACATCAGGAATCGATTACATTTTTAAATATTTTAAAACCGAAAACAATTATTTTAAATCATAATAATATTTTACAATATTACTGTATTTTTGATCAAATAAATGCAGCCTTGGTGAGCATAAAAGACTTCTTTCAAAAACATTAAAACATCCTACTTCAAACTTCTGAATAGTAGTGTAAATATTATACTGTACCGCCATTTTATTATATTTCACATGTAATATGTGATTTTTAAAATATTATTTAACTGGGGTGTTAAAAACACAAACCTTGATGAGAGGGGTGCGACCGAAAAAGAAGCCAAACATGTAAGCCATGATGTCATTACAGATAACACAGGAGATGGGCACAATAAACCTGCGCACACAGAAACAGATTATCTTATGCAAACAGATCACCTACAACAGAAAACCAACTGTACTGTATCTAATATTGTGGAATGACACTGGATTGAAAAATTGAAATGTGTAAATGTCATATGGGTTTTGATAGTGCCACACAGGAGGCATCATCTTACCAGATCATCCCCTCAAACAGGTTATGAATGATTAAGTGGGACTGAGTCACCACAATCAGCAAGGTCACATGAGTCCAGCCGAACTGGGGAGAGAGAAAGACGGAATGAATAACTCTATTCACTTCAAATCTGGGACAAAAGACAGTGCCATGATACGGAAAAGTGTAGGGTCTGTGTCCAAGTGCTAGAAAACATGACAAATGCATGTGTGTTTGTAGAATGTCAAACACAGGGTATGTGAGCGTGTGTGTACAAAAAACACACTCAAATTACACTAAACTTGTTCTATGGACTAAACGCACTCACCATGTAGAACTGCAGGCGATAGTGTTTTTTCACCAGGCTCAGAACAAACATGCAGAACCCTGGAAAAGACACACACATCTAGTAAAACAGACAGTTCCACCAATGCCATCCCCACATGTCTATGGGACTATTTTAGGCCAGTCACACTGTCACTAATTATGTCCTGTTTGTCAGGAACCAGCCAGTGGCCAAGAAAACCTGTCCAAGCCAAACCAAGCACATTGAAAAGACACACACACACACACACACACACACACACACACACACACACACACACACACACACACATAAACTACATAATCTGGACATGGAAGGTTTATACATTTTTTTAACAGTCTGCCTAACAAACTCACAACACATGATGAACTGATGATATTGTTTAGAACTGATGATCTTGTTTAACTTTACACCAATAAACACTGTTGTTGCTCTTTATAAAAACAGAACACTGATATATATTTTAAATAGACGTGTTTACATTCCAGCTCAGTCATAATTGTAATGTATACACTCTAGCCGTGCTACACAAAAAATTAATGAAATATCAGAATAATTGTTACAAATACAAATAATCGATTAGGTACTCCTAATATAGAAAGGAACTTTGTCTGTATGTCTTCCTTCTGAACCATATATAAATGACAAGACATGTTATCAATTTTTATTTCATTTTAATTGATAACTATCATTTTAGTTGATACTTATTGTGCTCTTCTTATCGTGTTCACGTTCAGGTCCCAAATTTTGACCTAACTGCCTATTTTGTTACATATTGTGGTTTGGTGTGTCATAATATATTAATCATAAAAAAAATAATTTTCTTTGTACTTCCTTTTTTTCTTGCTTCGATGAGCATTGTTTAATTGCTGTTGTGATAAAATGTTAATATATATTTTTAAAAAACAAGAAAAAACATTATGACTTGTTGCTTCTCATTTAGCTTCTAAAGAAATCTGCTGTTTTGCATCTTTTTGAAAGAGAAAATGAGCGAGGGGTGCTCAGACAGGCAGAGAGCCGAACCACATCCTGGATGACTTCACGCTTATGAAAAACCAACACCCCAAAAAACTAAAATCATTCCGTCTGCATTTCAACTGTTAACATAAATCACATTTTGAAGACTGCATCCGATTTTGCTTTCAGCATTCTGTGTGGAAAAGTAGGAGTTGTTGGACTCAGCAGTAACTGTGAGAACTATTACTTCCCAAACGCTTTAAAGCCAGAAACATCAATGGCAAATAAAGTGGCATGCATGTAGGAAAGACAAGGTTCTAACCTGTGAGGTACAGGGCAAAGGAAATGAAGCGGTGGTATTTGCTGAGGATGCGTAGAGGCTCCTCCCTCTGCACCAGCGTGAAGAAATAATCTGTCACCGTTTCACCATAGAAGAAGTAGTTCACACACAACAGGAAGTACCTGACAAAAACCGTTAAAACTGGCAATCAGACATTATTGTGACAAAGTCCTTTCATATCCATTCATTAATCAAAGTGTTTCTAACGGTCGTCAAAGTAATTATAATGAGCCAATTTGTTAGCAATAGGAAATGTAGGAAATGGTCAGACTGTAGCTGAGCAGCAGCTCACTAAGATTATGGCCACATGGAAGAATGGCATGTTGGGCTACACAGAAGGACTAATGTAGAGAAATGGTTCTACTTATACCTGATTTGCCAGATATCTAATTTATAAAAACCTAAAAACAAGTTCAAAGAAACGTTCACCAGTTGAAACATCAAGAAATGTCATACTTTGCACAAAAGAAAAATAATAAAGATGTTTTGCATTAAAGAAACTGAAGCCTATATTTAGATTTTTTTTTTTTAGGATTTTTATATATAACTATGTATGAGGGGTGCCCAATCCTATTCCTGGAGATCAACCCTCATGCAAAGTTAAGCCCCAACTTAAATATAAGCTAATTTTCTTAATAAAATTGATTCATAGTTCTTTCTTTTTTTATTTTGGACATGAAAATATGGCATTTCTTCATAAGAGATACTCAAAAACCTTGTATTTAAAAAAGGATCTCAGATTACTAATCCAGAGCTTCTACATACTGAAATTTGGCATCAAGACACCTGATTTTTGCCAATTTTCCCATGTTGTTCCAAACCCTTAAGAACACAAATTAAGATATTTTTGATGAAATCCGAGAGCTTTCTGACCCTGCATAGTCAGCAACGCAACTACCACGTTCAAGACCCAGAAAGGTAGCAAGGACATCGTTATAATAGTCCATGTGACATCAGTGGTTCAACTTTAATTATATGAAGCCACGGGAATACTTTTTGTGCACGAAGAAAACTAAAATAACTTTATTCAACAATTTCTTGTATTCTTCTCTTATATTTCATCAAAAATATCTTAATTTGTGTTCTGAAGATGAACGAAGGTCTTTCTGGGTTTGGAACGACATGAGAGTAATTAATGACAGAATTTTCATTTTTGGGTGAACTATCCCTTTAACTCAACACTGAATTCTAAAACTTTAAATAGTATTCAGTGGGATTTTCACATTACTTAAACATGGTGAATCTTTTCTTTCACATTTGAAACAATCTACACTACAGTTTGAATGTGGTCTAAACCAGAGTGAACTTCCATACCTCTATACAGCTGGTGATAGCATGTATAGCTGGATGAATAAACAAGTACAGCATTTACTCATTTTTACACAGAAAATGAAAGAACTTGTAAGACATCAAGACAGCCATATTACGATAAGATGAAAGTGATGATGATGATGCCCTCTAATTACAGGCAGTGCACAGTGGGAGAGAGAAACAGAGAAAGATCTGGGGTGACAGATAATGAGAAAAGGGAGAGAGGGAGAGACAATGAAGCGTGAAAATGAAGGTGGCAGGTGCGTGTCGTGGGTCTCACCAGCTTAGTGTTCTGAACCAGGGCAGGTGGTAAGAGTGATACACACTGTAACCAATTGTGATGATCTCATGGAAGCACTTGATCTGAACACACAGCACCTGTGGAAGACACACAGAGGACAACAATAAAAAAAACAACAACAACAGGCAACCAACTAGTTCCACTCTGAAGTGCTATTTCTAGCTGTTTTTTAAAGCAAGATTCCATCCTGTGTTTTTGCTGCTTTAACTGGCAGTCAATAAAGCTTATTCAATGCATGATATAGCAGGACCACATCAGTTATCAGACAATATTAAAAATTAATCAACATTATGGAAATTTGAATTAATTTTGGACACTCTTCCACCTATTTTGGGATTTTAGATTATGTAACGCCAACTAGTGCTAAAATAGTTGTAAAATTAGAGCAGAACTTTAGTATTATTTATATATTATTATTGTATTTAATAATAGTTTCATTTTAGTTAAAGTTTTTGTAATTTTGTTAGGTGTATTTGTGAATTTCTATTTAGCTTTAAAATATTTTTATTTCAGTTTTAGTTTGAGTAAATTTAGGACTTAAACTTATTCCAGTTAGTTGGCATGACAACATTTCTATACAATTCTATATATTTCCATATTTTATTGATTAAAATGTTGTGAATCCTGAATTCACTTCAGCATCACAACAACATAAGACTGAAAAACTATTGAGTGTGTAGTGCATATTTTTTATACATAATAGTATAGATATTATACTTATATTATACGTTAGCAGTAATTTTTTTGTAACATGCAATTAACTGTAGGCTATAATATCTGAAAAAGCCAGATCATGGAACAAAGTGGACACTGATTATTCAGAGACTACAATGACGTCTCATGAATATATCTGCGGCCCTGCTCGAACATAACCAATTCAGCAGCTCAGCTGAGTAATAATGTTTGACAATGTTGACAGGATAAACAACATCGGTACTCATCTGTCATGTGTAAAAGCAACAAAGAGACAATATCTAGTAGATTCTTAAGTGAAAATGTCTGTTGGTGTTTACAACAACAAGAAGAGAAAATACACATCCAGTAAAACAGACAGTTCCACCAATGCCATCCCTACATGTCTATGGGACTATTTTAGGCCAGTGACACTGTGTCACTAATTATGTCCTGTTTGACAGGAAGCCAGTGGCCAAAAAAAATTTGCACATTACGTTTAGCTTATGATGAAATCTGCTGTCTTGCATCTTTTTGAAAGAGAAAATGAGCGAGGGGTGCACAGATAGACAGAGAGCCGAACCACATCCTGGATGACATTAACTTCACGCTTATGAAAAACCAACACCCCAAAAAACTAAAATCATTCCGTCTGCATTTCAACTGTTAACATAAATCACATTTTGAAGACTGCATCCGATTTTGCTTTCAGCATTCTGTGTGGAAAAGTAGGAGTTGTTGGACTCAGCAGTAACTGTGAGAACTATTACTTCCCAAACGCTTTAAAGCCAGAAACATCAATGGCAAATAAAGTGGCATGCATGTAGGAAAGACAAGGTTCTAACCTGTGAGGTACAGGGCAAAGGAAATGAAGCGGTGGTATTTGCTGAGGATGCGTAGAGGCTCCTCCCTCTGCACCAGCGTGAAGAAATAATCTGTCACCGTTTCACCATAGAAGAAGTAGTTCACACACAACAGGAAGTACCTGACAAAAACCGTTAAAACTGGCAATCAGACATTATTGTGACAAAGTCCTTTCATATCCATTCATTAATCAAAGTGTTTCTAACGGTCGTCAAAGTAATTATAATGAGCCAATTTGTTAAATGTAGGAAATGTAGGAAATGGTCAGACTGTAGCTGAGCAGCAGCTCACTAAGATTATGGCCACATGGAAGTTGGGCTACTTGGGCTACACAGAAGGACTAATGTAGAGAAATGGTTCTACTTATACCTGATTTGCCAGATATCTAATTTATAAAAACCTAAAAACAAGTTCAAAGAAACGTTCACCAGTTGAAACATCAAGAAATGTCATACTTTGCACAAAAGAAAAATAATAAAGATGTTTTGCATTAAAGAAACTGAAGCCTATATTTAGATTTTTTTTTTTTAGGATTTTTATATATAACTATGTATGAGGGGTGCCCAATCCTATTCCTGGAGATCAACCCTCATGCAAAGTTAAGCCCCAACTTAAATATAAGCTAATTTTCTTAATAAAATTGATTCATAGTTCTTTCTTTTTTTATTTTGGACATGAAAATATGGCATTTCTTCATAAGAGATACTCAAAAACCTTGTATTTAAAAAAGGATCTCAGATTACTAATCCAGAGCTTCTACATACTGAAATTTGGCATCAAGACACCTGATTTTTGCCAATTTTCCCATGTTGTTCCAAACCCTTAAGAACACAAATTAAGATATTTTTGATGAAATCCGAGAGCTTTCTGACCCTGCATAGTCAGCAACGCAACTACCACGTTCAAGACCCAGAAAGGTAGCAAGGACATCGTTATAATAGTCCATGTGACATCAGTGGTTCAACTTTAATTATATGAAGCCACGGGAATACTTTTTGTGCACGAAGAAAACTAAAATAACTTTATTCAACAATTTCTTGTATTCTTCTCTTATATTTCATCAAAAATATCTTAATTTGTGTTCTGAAGATGAACGAAGGTCTTTCTGGGTTTGGAACGACATGAGAGTAATTAATGACAGAATTTTCATTTTTGGGTGAACTATCCCTTTAACTCAACACTGAATTCTAAAACTTTAAATAGTATTCAGTGGGATTTTCACATTACTTAAACATGGTGAATCTTTTCTTTCACATTTGAAACAATCTACACTACAGTTTGAATGTGGTCTAAACCAGAGTGAACTTCCATACCTCTATACAGCTGGTGATAGCATGTATAGCTGGATGAATAAACAAGTACAGCATTTACTCATTTTTACACAGAAAATGAAAGAACTTGTAAGACATCAAGACAGCCATATTACGATAAGATGAAAGTGATGATGATGATGCCCTCTAATTACAGGCAGTGCACAGTGGGAGAGAGAAACAGAGAAAGATCTGGGGTGACAGATAATGAGAAAAGGGAGAGAGGGAGAGACAATGAAGCGTGAAAATGAAGGTGGCAGGTGCGTGTCGTGGGTCTCACCAGCTTAGTGTTCTGAACCAGGGCAGGTGGTAAGAGTGATACACACTGTAACCAATTGTGATGATCTCATGGAAGCACTTGATCTGAACACACAGCACCTGTGGAAGACACACAGAGGACAACAATAAAAAAAACAACAACAACAGGCAACCAACTAGTTCCACTCTGAAGTGCTATTTCTAGCTGTTTTTTAAAGCAAGATTCCATCCTGTGTTTTTGCTGCTTTAACTGGCAGTCAATAAAGCTTATTCAATGCATGATATAGCAGGACCACATCAGTTATCAGACAATATTAAAAATTAATCAACATTATGGAAATTTGAATTAATTTTGGACACTCTTCCACCTATTTTGGGATTTTAGATTATGTAACGCCAACTAGTGCTAAAATAGTTGTAAAATTAGAGCAGAACTTTAGTATTATTTATATATTATTATTGTATTTAATAATAGTTTCATTTTAGTTAAAGTTTTTGTAATTTTGTTAGGTGTATTTGTGAATTTCTATTTAGCTTTAAAATATTTTTATTTCAGTTTTAGTTTGAGTAAATTTAGGACTTAAACTTATTCCAGTTAGTTGGCATGACAACATTTCTATACAATTCTATATATTTCCATATTTTATTGATTAAAATGTTGTGAATCCTGAATTCACTTCAGCATCACAACAACATAAGACTGAAAAACTATTGAGTGTGTAGTGCATATTTTTTATACATAATAGTATAGATATTATACTTATATTATACGTTAGCAGTAATTTTTTTGTAACATGCAATTAACTGTAGGCTATAATATCTGAAAAAGCCAGATCATGGAACAAAGTGGACACTGATTATTCAGAGACTACAATGACGTCTCATGAATATATCTGCGGCCCTGCTCGAACATAACCAATTCAGCAGCTCAGCTGAGTAATAATGTTTGACAATGTTGACAGGATAAACAACATCGGTACTCATCTGTCATGTGTAAAAGCAACAAAGAGACAATATCTAGTAGATTCTTAAGTGAAAATGTCTGTTGGTGTTTACAACAACAAGAAGAGAAAATACTCACAATCATCATCAGCACCATCGGACCGAGATAAATAATGATAAAGAAGAAAGAGATCATAGCCAGCGTGAGGATGCCCCTCACCCACCAGTTCTTCCATCTGCAGGAGAGACAAACACATTAACGCAAAGCATATTGGGTGGAAATATAATCTTCCTAATGCGAGGACTAAAAGCTCCGGTGGCCTTTTTATTGAATGAATCATCTGTTGTTCACAGCAACATGCCAATAATCTGCTCTGGACACTTTATACACACTTTTCATCTCATGTCACATGCAAGAGTGTTCTACTTTACTAAAGAGTCATTTTAATCGCAGATTTAAAGAGGTTTACCGTGAGGAAAGGCCAGAGAGGGCTTTGTTGAGAACCTCTGGTGTGTCATCGGCAGAAACGGGAACCTCAGGAACCCCAGAGTCTGACTTGGTCTCATTGTCCGAGGCTCCATCTCTCTCCTTGCCCTCTGTTTCAGAGCCCTGGAGACAGTTGGAGAGAAAAATAAATACAAAAGAGATGAATTAATCTATCAAAATAGACATTTGTTCATTTGCAAAGAATTCTGAATACTATTTTACCTACTGTTTTACAGTTTGGGATCAGTAGGGTTGGGAATCGAAAATCAATTCCTATTCCAGATGCTAAAGGTCAGGAATTGGATACTTGTTGTAAAATGTAAATTTCGATTGCTGTGTGCGCATCTTTTTTTAGGTGGCGAAATGGGGCTGTTACAAATTTATTTGTCTTTGAATCATTCATTCAAGAGATTAATTCAAAAACACGGATTCATCCAGTAATGAAAGAGTCACCGAATCATTCATTCATAAATTCCATGAGATTTTGTTTCGTCGTCTAATATTTTTTCTTCAGAATTGTGAGAGAACCACAACTTCCATTTGAAAAAAAAAAAAATGTATCCAGAATCGTGCAGCTCTATTTTTAACACAAACAGCTCTTACTAGAGTCCAGTTTTTATGTAGCTGGCTGATTTTTGTTCAGCAAATAAATGTTTTGCAAAAAGAGACACAGAATAAATATGTTTGATATCTAAATGTTTGACTTCAATTTTTTTTTAACCACATTGAAACTGAAACCGGGAATCGATAAGAATCGATAAGCAGAATCGAAATCAGAATTGGAATTGATAAAATTTAAACGAAACCCAACCCTGGGAACGGTAAGAGTTTTTTAAAAATAAGATATTAATACTTATTTTCAGCAAGTATGCAAAAAAAAAAAATGTCTCTTCAAAAATGTATCAGGATTTCAACAGAAAATATGAAGCAGCAGAATTGTTTTCACCGTTGATAATAATAAGAAACGTTTTTGAGCACCAAATCAATTTCCAATTCATTTCTGAATGATCATGTGACACTAAACATTTGAGTAATGATTAGAGCCCGACCGATTTGGGTTTTTTGGGGGCCGATGCCGATACCGATATTAGGGAGTAAAAAAAGACTGATACCTATATATTGGCCGATATTCTTTATGTGTAGGCTATATTATAGTACAGTATAGTCAAAAGTTTGGACACACTTCCCATTCGTGTGTCCAAACTTTTGACTGGTACTGTATATAGAATACAGTATATAGCCCACATAAACAGAATATATATACATAACCACATTTTTTGCAATGATAACTCAAATATGATAATCAAACACTTATAATGATGTGACAAACATAGGCCTATGTAGTGGAGGCAGGGTATTTAACAATTTAACAATAAACTTTATTATATAAAATGTAACTAGGTGACAACTAGGTGACAACGTAGCATTAAATTACCATTCAACAGACTCAAGCCACCACCGCACTGCCGTCTATTGGACTGCAGAAAGATACTAACTTTTCAATCTGCTACGTTACTGACTGTGTACAGACAAACTATGCTGACACCGTGTCTGCGCCGCAACAGGACGCGACAAAGTGACCGTTGAAAATCATTTGAACTTCTGTCAGCATGTCATAAATAGAACGAGGCATCAGTTTACTGAATCCGGTGTAGACAACATCACTGATTATAATGGGTTCTATTCTACACCGGACGCGAACGGTGCGACAAAATACAATATAATTATATTGTATTTTGTCGCGGCATGCGATGTGATGTGACCGATGTGATTTGCATGAGTTCTGGGCCGCAGGTTTTATCTGCGTTATATGTTCTGTAAAAACATTTTCATATCGGCGGCATATTCGCCGATACCGATATATCGGCGACAGGCTCATATCGGCCGATAATATCGGCTAAACGATCTATCGGTCGGGCTCTAGTAATGATGCTGAAAATTCTGCTTTGCCTTCACAGGAATAAATTACACATTAAAACATTAAAATAAAAAGCACTTCTTTTAAATTACATTCATATTTCACAATATTTCTGTTTGTACAGTATTTCCGAGCAAATAAATGCAGCCACCTGTATCTAACAGGCCTGTGTGTCTAAGTAGCCTGTTGCACAATTACAAACATCCTGCCTTCTTCATCCCCATAGCAACAGGCTGTCATCATCAGATGGTGCTGCACCAGTTGGTCAAGCTGTTACGATTGTTCCAGAAACCTCTTTCTATCCATCTGACATAAATAATTTGGATCGGATTACGAAGAGCACCCTCAAGCCAATGTATATTTACGGCTGACACTCATCTGACAGTAAGAGCTACGGAAAGATCCAGGGTTTCCATGGAGACGGACTACATCCTGATATTCAAGATGCCAGAGATAAAAACTACCCTCCCTCGCACCTCCCACCTCCTCCCCCATCTCTCAAATGCTCCGCCGACCGCAAATAGATCATCAGGAACTGAGGACATCCCACTCTTCCTAAGAAAGACATTTTCAGTCTTCCTGCCAGGTTTGACCCACACTCGTCTCAGAGTATGAGCAACACTTCTGACGAAATTGGCGGACGGCAGCATTAGCCATCTGGAAACGTGGAATTCCCCGACAAACATAACATCAATGACAGTCTACAAAAGAGATGACTGATGTAAGTGTGTGTTAAATGTCACATTCATTAAAAACAGAGTCTGACGGTATTTGATGTTCAGACAGGGAAAACATATCACATTTGCACGAAATTTCCAACATTCGTATTCGATTCGTATACATTTCACCCCTAGTGGCAGTTGCAGTGAACTTTTAAAATGGTCATGTAAATGAATGATGAATGCATGAATATATACACAGTTTTTGGGAGTAACTAGTTACATGTAACGGAGTTATGTAATTCAATTACAAAATAAATGTAACTAGTCTGATTCAGTCGCTGAGAAAAAAATGTGTAATTAAATTACAGTTACTTTTGAAAATGTTAACATTTGATTGATTTCTTTCCCAAATTGTATTGACTTTCACAAAATTCACAGTTCGGTTTGATATGACACAGCGGTTGTCATGGTTCGGTATTTTCGATACAGCAAAAAGAAAGAAATGCAGGAGAAATTTCCTTGATTTTTAAATTTTTTTATTTATTAAAACTAACATCATAAAGTATGATCTTTTCTTTTACTTTAAATAATGCAGTGTGCCGAACAACAGTCGCATCTCAGATCAGCGGCAGAAGTCGGATTTCATTTAGGTAAATCAAAAAACTATCATTTGAGTGAGTCGAGCTGACGAGTGAGGTTAGAAAGACAAGAAGTTGGCGAAAGATTGTTTCGAAACGAAATACAAAAGCGGCTGCTTTAAAAATATTTTAGACTTTGGAAGGCGTTTTGCTAATAAATTAAACATTCTAGGTTTAATATAAGTGAGTTTGTCGTACTGTTTTGTTTTTGTCAATTCAATCAATTGATGCCGAATTGACGCTAATTCGGAAGTGAAAGTAAAATGCGCACAGGCATTTACAAGCTATTTAAATGCGAGGAAAAGAGGGAAAACTCTAAATGAACTACCTCACCATCACAACCCTACTGGAGTAGCGTGTTTTTCTTAGGGGGTGGGAGGGCAGACATCACGTTGCCTGTTACGTCGTTTGGGCTGCCTGGTTGAGCACAGTGGCACTCAAGTATAGGTCTCTGCAGGAAAGTAATGGGAGTTACCAGATCGGGCGTTTTTAGACCATGTTTCCTGATTGGCTGACATCATAGTGACGGTAGGTTTAGGGGTGGGGTTAGGTAAGGGGGATCATTCTGATTGCATGATTGAGAAACACCCTGCAGTTTGAAAACACCCACAAATTCAGAAACGCCCACTTTTGCTCTGCAGAAAGCTCAATCTCGTGGCGCTGAGAACATTATATTTCACACACTTTAAGCTCTTTTATTTTCCAGATGTAATAGGATTAGTCCAACGAATCGTTCAGTTTGTAATGCGTACCGAACCGAAAGCCTCGTACCGAAAGGTTCAATACGAATACGTGTATCGTTACACCCCTAGTATTAACGTCTGTAAAATATGAGATAATCAATGTTTCAGGAGTTTAAGACACAGAATAGGGCACATGCTTATTTGATAACCGTTTTATTTCTTATTTAGGTTTATGTATATGCTTTATTTTTTAAATTAACTTTTTTTAATCATTGGTATCATAGCTTTTAAACAATATCTTGTTATGATTTCAAATCTGTATTTAACCTCAGAAAAATCTCAAAGTAAAAAATGTGCTAAAGTCTGATTTTGTGGTGGCTGTGCTTCAAAGTTTCATTTTTATAACCTTAATTTGTAATGAAGAATTTTGAAAGTAATCAGTGTTGAGTACTACTGTTGAAAACATTCATTAGAAATTTAGAAAAGTAATCAAATGTAATCCGTTACATTACTTTAATAAAGTAACTGAAATAGTTACACTACTTGTTACATTTAAAATAGGGTAACTTGTACATTTCCAAAGTAACCTTCCCAACACTGTATATCCACATAGAACAACTGACTGCCAATACATCTGAAAGAAAAACATACGAGGTTTTCTAGCGATAGTCAACTTAAATAATTATTTTATTATAAAATAACTATTTCACAAATAATTATTCATAACCACCCAATTTACAGAAAGTGTGTTTAAAGAATAACATTTTAGTGCATGGAAAAATATTCCTAATTCTCACTTTGTTCTTTATGAATTTCATAGGTTTTATTAGAATACACCACATTTGTTCTGGCTGTCACATACCGTCTCAATTTACTTTTTTAATGAAATCTGAACTCCACACAGCTCCCACACTCTTCTTTGAAAATTAACGATTTCTGGTCTGCCGTTTGTCAGTAAAAATGCAGTTTAACTTCTATACACATATAACACCTGTATATCCCCCTTCTAATTTCAGCTACATTCTAGTCTAACAGGTGCGTGAAATCAGGCATACAGACGCACAACCTCCCTAGACAAACATTTACAGTACAATGGGCTGTACTAAGGAGCTCAGTGACTTTCAACGTGCCAGTGTCATAGTATGCCACCAGTAAAATTATTTGGTCAGCTGTAATTTACCTAACCTTATCCGGTACAAGAATTTACCTAACCCAGGGGTGTCCAATCCAGCGCCTAGAGGGCCATTGTCCTGCAAAGTTTAGCCAGAGATTGTCTTATTATTGGGAGATATGAGGGTCTATATTACTTACCATTGTAAAAAGCATAACAATCAACTTGGATCATGTGTGCCTTGATAACCAATCACATTACAGCCTTGACGTCACTGAATTTCAAACAGAGTTGTGTGACAGTCGCTGTTTATGGATACTATAGGAATGAATGAGAAGTGCCATAAACTAAATCCTACCTGTCACAAAAAGTCCATGATTCCTCTTATAAAATGGAATTTTTTTCGGTGTAAACTCTAAAAATAGTTCAATCCAAAACCATTGTTTAAAGGAGTAGTTCACTTCCAGAATGAAAATTCTGTCATCATTTACTCACCCTCCACTTGTTCCAAACCTGTATGAGTTTCTTTCTTCTGTTGAACACAAAAGAATATATTTTGAAAAATGTTAGTATCTGAACAGTTGATGGGCACCACTGACTTCCATAGTAGGAAAAAAAATACTATGGAAGTCAATGGTGCCCATCAACTATTCGGATACCAATATTTTTCAAAATATCTTCTTCTGTGTTCAACAGATGAAAGAAACTCATACAGGTTTGGAACAAGTGGAGGGTGATTGTCATTCTGGACGTGAACTACTCCTTTAATGACAAGATTAGCCGATAGGCTGTCGATTCATTAAATGATAAGCTGTTACCTCAATAAAACTGTTTATTCAGCGTAGTGAAGCCTCTTCTCCACTGACATCCATTAAAAAAACGGCCTCTGGTCTCCTTCCCTGCGTACCACCAACAGAGTTGGAATATAGAGAAATCTTGGACTTTCTGCGAGAGGTAGGATTTAGTTTATGGCACTTATTAATTTCTATAGTATCTGTACACAGCAATTGACTGTTGCACAACTCTGTCTGAAATTCAATGACGTCAAGGCTGGAATGTTAGCAATAGCATTAGCCATTTTGCTTTTTTTTTAGGCTAAAGGTTGCAGGCTTGCCTTCCAGTGGCTTTGGTTTAGCTCCAACTCCAATTAAACACACCCGAACTAGCTAATCAAGGTCTTACTAGTCATACTAAAAACTTCCAGGCAGGTGTGTGAAGGCAAGTTGGAGCTAAACTCTGCAGGACAGCGGCCCTCCAGGACCATGTTTGGACACCCCTGACCTAACCCTAACCCTAACCCTATCTGGACAGACGAGACCCTGACAATATTCAAAACTCATCTCTTCTGTGAGCACTTAACTGCATCCTGCTATATCCCTCCTTCTTGTAGCTTCTACAATTCTGGACAATGTTTGAAACTTTGTATTGTGTTATTGGCTCTCTCTGGTGAATAAATTGTTGTATTTCTCATTTAAAAGTCCCGTTAGATAAAAGTATGTGCTAAATGAACAAACGTAAATGTAAAAGAATTTGACTAGCCTGCACGAAGAACAGACCTGAACGCCTTTGAGATGGACCGAAACAACAACTGACAAGAGGGAAGCTGTTACAGCAAAAAAATTAAATATTAACACCAATGGTTTTGAAAACAAGCACATATGGGTGAGGTGTCCACATACTTTTGGCCATGCAGTGTAACTCTAGAGGACACACACAAAATCAATGTAGTTTTTTTTTTTTCAGAAGAAAAATCTGAGAAGCAGGAAATAAAAATCTGATATGTAATGACTTGCTTGAATGATTCAATCAATTCGCAATGCACAAAAACAAAACCTATACTCAAAATTATATTTTGCTCTGAAATATGTCAGATTATAGAAGCAAAATTAGTTGCAAACTTTCATTCTGACATTAAATACCAAATATACAGACACTAGACAAAAAAAAAAAGAAAAAGGTTAGAGTCAGAACATGACCACATTCAGTTCATTTGCCTGAGCGCTGATATGCGAATGAAGGCAGCACAAGGTTTTTCATTTGCATGATCAAGTATTAGGTCTTTGTGTTTCATATGAAAAATGAATCTATTTAGCACAATGTGGACACTGTCAAGCATAGCTACACTTACACACGCTTGGGTTATTCTTTCATCACTCCAGCATTTTGACAGCACTACGGATAGAAGAGGCTGAAGTTTCTTCTTTTGCGATAAATTCAGAACAAAAATACAACATAGCATGCAGAAGGAAGTCATATGGTGAACCGCCCAAACCGAATGACCAAAGAAAATGGTCAGAAACTATTGACCATGTATGTTTACAGATAAAGGCTGCACGTAAGACAGTTTACCCAAGAATTATTTACTGTAGTCCTTTCAATAACATTATCACATCCTACTGATAAAAGCTGCCTCTTTATATCCCCCCAAAAAACGTGGATAAATACAAAAGAGCACGAATTTGTAAAGTATCCGCAAATATTTGCTATTAACGTAGAATAAGTCATTCAAATGAGTCTTGTTTATATACCGTGATCTTGCTGTAAAGGTTAAGCCCATGCCTACAGGTCCAGACACTTGACACATGAATGTTGACTCACCCATCCGCCCAAGTCTCTCTCAGTCTCCATGTTTTCTATCTTTATATCTACACAGCATGAAGATCAGTCCATGCACTCCAGAAATCCTCAAACTCTGCTGAAAGCAGAGCTCGTCCTTAAGAGTTTCACCTCACTGTCCTGAGCTGAACAGAGCAGGGATTGTTCGTGCCACTTAACTTTATTTCAGTAACTGCGAGAAATACAATAAGGCCTTATATAGTGTTTTGTTTTGTTTTCCACACTGAGGAAACCTTCAGTACATAAGAACAACGTCAGACCCCTGATGATGCTCAGACTCTCCTCTAGCTGTACGTTACTCTGCTATATTACACACTCATGAACGCTAGAAAATACAATCATTTATCAAACCAGAGCATTAAAAGCTGCTTTCGTGCTGTGACAGGACACTTGCTGGCGATATCCAGAAACACAACGACCTGTAATCGATTGTTTTCTCTCTCTTCATGTATGACAGCATGTAGCTCAAATGATAGCCGTAACAACAACATGCATCTCTCCATATCTTTCTTTATTCGTTACCTTATCCTTCGAGTTCTGATGCTGCAGTTCTTTATCCGTCGCTCCTCGGTGGCGTAATTCTGTCATGGTTGGCTCGATTTGTTGAAAATAAAGGCCTGATGAAGTAACAATCTTCGGGGGTTGCTGTTCGTTTTCAATGATTGTTATTGGGACGGGAAAGGGAGCGACTGCGCATGCGTGCGCTGAGAGAGCGGGCGGAGCGCCATCTAGTGGCCAGTACTGAGAAGTTACCCGAGCCTGCCTGAATGCAGTGGGGAAGTTGCCTGTGAGAAGAGATGTGTTGATATGTGTGAGTGGTGGTAAAAGTGTAGGAGAGATTGCGTGGAGGAGGGGCGAGGGGATTGGATCTATAGGGCATGTTGTAGGATGGCTGGAGAGCAGAAGTTTTGATACTTCTGCCTCAGTGAGGGGACAGAAGGAGAAGATGGGAGTTTTTGCAGTGGGTGTGGTTGGTTTGAAGTCCTGTGTGTGTGGGGCTGAGAATTGACTACTGATTGTTCTGGTTTTGTCTGTGAAGAATGTGGCGAAATTATCAGCTGTTATAGAAGTGGTAGGAGGTGGTGGAGGGGGACAGAGGAGAGAATGGAAAGTTTTGAAGAGAGACAGATAGATTGATAGGTGGATGGACGGATGGACATTTATGGATTTTGTCTGTTAAAAGCAGATTGTCAACAGTAATTTATTAATTTCGTAGTTTCGCAAAATCATACTTCGAAATTAAAAAAAAAAAAATTAATTAAAAACCGTTAAGTAATGTAATATATAATTAATCAGAATTTTTAATTTTTAAGATTAATAATTTCCTTGATTATACATTTTACACACCTTCATTATTCATCATAACCTACAGGCTAACTGAGCAGAATGTATAGTCTACAGCTATTATGACAATTACCAACAATATAACTTTACATATAATTCATGTAACGTTAGGCTAATAGAGCTATTTAGCTCTAAATTTCTGTTTGATTTATCTGTCGTTATTAAGTTAGGGTAAAAAAAGCTGTAAAATTCACACATTTACATATACTATATGATTTAGAATTTTACATTAATGGTACCTTTTGCAAAAATATAATTTATTTAAAATAATGTATTGTATTTATAATAGGCCTTGTAGAAATCAGATGACAGTTTAACCTTGTATGTTAGTCGGTGTCTCGATGTCTCCTTTTCATTACGTTCAATATTTTTAGCATATGTTTTCATTTACTTCTCTAAATAATATATTATGTATATAATAAATAATATATAATGAACATGCTAAATGCACATCTTTATAATTTATGTTACAATTTGTCATTAAATGCATCTTTCACTAATGCATGGCCTCCGTGGGCTGGTCATGTGATCTCAAAATAATGGCCAAGATGGTTGCACGATGAGGGACGACCTACCTTATCTAGAGTAAAATTGATTTTTTTTTTTAGGCGTTTAATAGTTGTAAACATTCAAACTATTCATTTCTGTAGACGTGAAAGTGTTTTAAGCAGAAAAAAAACACTTAGTTTATTTCTAATTTGTATTAACGTTGTGTGACGCATTATATCACAAGATGTTATATTTTAAAATCAAAACACCTGACTGCTGCTTTTCACTCCTCGGTTATAAATATCAGGTGAAACACTACCGGACATGCGTATAAACGACACCTACAGGATCCTTACCTGCTTGTTTACACCACAAGAGATTCAACTGGCAAAATTCCCTTTACGACGTACTAATGTAAGTTGCATGCCACGAGCAACTTCTTTTTCTAACATATGAAAGCTGTCTGTAAATATTTTTCATTTGCGGTTTATCTTATATTGACCATAGAGCGTATAGTGACAGAAAATGTAGACGTAAGTTAACTTCCTAAAAGGTTTTTTTCTCATTTAAATGTTTTACCCGTAAAGAAGTGAATACATTTAAAAATCTGTATGTTTAAAATCATAAACACTCAAATGAGATGTGGATTGTAGGTATACCAGTAGCCTAACAACAGCCAGAGGCAGATAAACAAATTGTCAAAAGGCCTCCTGACATATTAGAAACATTTAAAGGGGTCATATGATGCGATTTCAATTTTTCCTTTCTCTTTGAAGTGTTACAAGCTCTTGGTGCATAAAGAAGATCTGTAAAGTTGCAAAGACTAAAGTCTCAAATCCAAAGAGATATTCTTTATAAAAGTTAAGAGTCAGCCACACCTACCTAAAACGGCTCGTTCTAACACGCCCCCACATGTCTACGTCACTATGTGGAAGATTTGCATAACGCCAAATACTGTTCTTTTTAGCAGCATCATATGACCCCTTTAAAGACAGCATAAAGTAATACAGACATTAGCGAATATAGGCACAGATATGACAATTTTGTTATTGATCAATGTGTTGAAAATGTCAAATATTGTCAGTGTCTTAGATAAATAGATGTGAGATGTTTTATGTACATATGTTTATTGAATAGAAAACAGAATTTTGTAGTGCATTAACTTATGACATTATGAAATATCTCATTAATTTAAAGAACCAATTAATTAAAAAAATAGACATTTCTATTCAGAAACGAAAATAAAATATTCAAGTACAAATTAGTATATTAAACATGAATTAAATGATTAGACCACAATAATTACAGCTGACAAAGCAGTAGGCTTATTTTTGTTAAAAGCTTCAAGTACCACGGGAAGTAACATTTGAGTTTTTATTTTTCTTATTATATGCAATTCTTGGAGTTTTCACGTTCAGTTTTCAGTACCTTGGACATTTCCAATCTTTTCAGTCTCATTTCCTCCATATCAGTAGTCTGTTTGAACTGAGCCTTTTGGAGTTAAAGAGTTTTTTTTTAAAGCAGTCCTGCAGATCTATTCTATTTTCCACAGATGACAAACTGTAAGTGTATCAGTGTTCAGAACCATGTTTGGCGCTAGTCTCTTTGCTTAGCCCTCTTGCAAACTGGTTGCTGCCACATTCCTTTGACAATATTAGAACATTTTCACAAAATGGGTTTCCAATAGTAGTTTAAATCCCATTAATTCTCAGTCTCTATAAGAGCTGTCAATCATTTTTCATCTGTCTTTTAGCACCAGTCAAACCTCTGTCCCACCATTCTGAAAAAGATTTGATTGGGAACCCGCAGGTAGCGGCAAAGCTTCTGGAAAGCCTCGTTGCTAAGCGGAGCATGGGGTCTTCCTTTAGACTCATCCAGGCACTTGTCGTGTCCCGCAGACAGCATACAATAAAAGCCCTTAGTGACGTTAAAGTAGAAATTGTCTGGCTTTATCTGAGGTGGAATTTCCAAAAACGTCTCCGCCTTCTGCAGCTCAGGGAACGGATTCCTAATAAGTGCCTCTCCATCCACAATGTGCATCTGCTCTCTGGGAAAAAGCTCCAACCATCTGGCAAGGTGCTGGTAGTAAAAGCTCCTCAGAAGGGCCTTGTATTTGGGATTGATGTGTCCTTGAGACAGCAGCAGCTCTTCGAGTGGTTGGTATGGCTTGTTTTGCTGAATTCGGTTATGGAGGACTTGTGTGTAGTCTGATACAAGTCTCTCTGCAGGGTCACGAACGATCAGCAGCAGTTTCACAGCTGGATTCGTGGCCCGTATCCTCTTTGGGGCCAGTGGTGCTGTGAAGTAGCCAGGGGTCTTTTCCACTGTCAGCTGCCCAGGGAGAGTGACGGGCATCTGGGCGCGATACCAGTCCAGACCCTTCCGAAAATTTTCATCCAGGTTGAAGTAGTGGATCTCGTTCTTGGCTACGTCCACATCTGGATGGAGGTTGAGCATCTCCAGCAGGGCCCTGGTGCCTCCTTTGCGCACCCCGATGATTATGGCTCCTGGCAGGCGTTGCAAAGCCGAGGCATTGGAAGTTCCAGAAGGGGTCGCTGAAGTCACTGAGGTCAGAGAGGCTCGGAGTTCATGTAGACAAACAAGCAGCTGTGCCTGGAGCAACAGCAGCAGGATCAAAGCCAGGAGGAGCGTCCAAAACATGGCGTCAGTCCAGTCAGGTCACACGTACAGCTGGAGATCTGGCTGCTTTTCGCTGTTTCGTGAAGTAAATTTCTAAAATAAAACAAGAAAAAGAAAGTGCCAAGTAGGAAATTAATTATCTTTGAAAGAGAAAAAAAAATAACATCCACAGGAAAATATTAATTATTCATATCATTAATCATGCATTGAAAATCCTAAAATATATCAAATGTTCATTGTCAGGCAGCTAAGATGACAAATAGATGTAAAACATATGTTAAAACAACAGCAGCAGCAGGAGTGTACTTCCTCAGTGTGATTTTAATTAACAGTTATTATTAAAACACAGAGAAGAAACACATTAAACATTCATGAACAATAGTGCCTCAGAAATCTCCCTGGGTAAATTTACTCATCCCAATCCCACTGCCGTCTCACTGCTGTCCTCTAGTGCTCACTATTGGAGCAATCCTCAATAATAAGTCACACACTGGAGTTAATAGCCCAGTTCTTCATAACAAGAATAAGATTTACTGGTAACACTACAATAAGGTCCCATTAGTCAGCGTTGTTAGTTAATAAAAGTACAAAATATCATTGTTAGCTCAAATCCATTAAATAATATTAACAGATACAACTTTTGATTTTAGTAATTGTTGAAATGAACATGAAGATTAATAAACGCTTTGGAAGTATATTGTAGCTTTAGAAGTATCATTGTTAGTTCATGTCAAAATGAACAAATGGAACCATATTGTAAAGTGTTATTGATTTATCGAGTAGCTCGCTTGTGAAAAATAAGTGAAATACATTTATTTCATGCTGAGTATACAGCAAATACATTTAAATATTTATGCACTTAATAATAATCCCCTGCAATTGTACTTTTGGTATACTAAACCGGAACAACTAATTTTGTACTTGATGCTCTTCAATTGTGTGGAAGTAGTGCTGGAGTCAAACTAAAGATATACTAAGTATATTTGATTCTGCTAAAGTGGAACTATTTCAAGTATACTTCAGGTACACTTTAAATATCTTGCATTTAAAGACTGCTATTATTCAGAGATCATACAATCCTCATCAATAGTGACATTAAAACACATTTTAGGCTTAATATTAAGAAATATGCATTGTGCACAAGTAATACTCCAAATAAAGTTTAATTATAATTTTTATATCAGTAAGTCTCAAGCGATATGTCAGTAAATATGTTAATAGATTTGAACTAAACTTAGTATGAAATGAATATATTACTTTTTTTTTTTTTACTAGGGCTATCATAGTAGTTTAATTACTTAAACACAAGTGGGTGAAAAATACTGATTATGAAAACTGTAAGAATGTAAAAGTAAGATAGAAAGGTGAATGTTTTTGAGAATTATCCTCAGGATCTAATAAGAAATGGTTGTGAGTTCTGAAATTTAAAGGTATATTGCCGAATTTGTTGTATTTCATTGATTGCAACTCTCACATTACATGTAACATAAAGACAGTTCATTAGGCTTTTTACAGAGTTTTATTCTTCAGATTGAAAACAAAGATATGCAGTTGTTTGTCATCACAGCTACAAAAACTGATGCAATGGTTACATATTTGTCTTTTTAGTGCAGGTTCCACAAAAAAATATAATAGTTATAATCTTCAAAACTCTTAAAAAAATTCTTAGAATAAAAAATAGAAAATGAATCACAATTGTGTTTAAAAAGTGGCTGTTTGTAGCAGAACATCCAGGCTGCTCTTTTCCATACAGTGAAAGCTAATAGTGACCACGGCTGTCATGCATGATTTTTTTTTTTAACCTAAATTTCTCTGTCTTCCTCACACAAACTTATCAAATGGCTTCAAAATACTTGGAATGAAGTGTGCAAATTATATAGACTATTTTTATGATCCTTTTATGTTGCTTCTTTGTCCTTTTGGAGTTTGACAACCTCTGGTCCATTTCATTGTATGGAAGTTATGAACTTCAGGCAAACTCCTTTTGCGTTCAGTGGAAAAAGAGAAAGCCATGCATGTTTGGAACAACATAGAATTTTCATCCTTGAAAGAAAGTGAAAATAACTAAAGGATATGGTAACGGATGCAAGTGGCTGATCAGGACAGTTGGCCACATAATTTCTGACCTCCGTCTCCTTTAAAATGATTCAACTATGTTTAGTCACCTCGCAGTTGGGATGTTATTGTACCCCGCTGCTGCCGGAGTCACGGGTTATTAATTTGCTCCTCATCTAGTTTTGAGCAGTCAGCCTTTGTAAATGAGCTGCGGTGTTGCTCTGTACATTGTATAATTACACAGTTGGGAGTAAGTGTCGAGCCCTGTG
The DNA here is from genome assembly GCF_001515605.1 of Sinocyclocheilus anshuiensis. Taxonomy (NCBI): domain Eukaryota; kingdom Metazoa; phylum Chordata; class Actinopteri; order Cypriniformes; family Cyprinidae; genus Sinocyclocheilus; species Sinocyclocheilus anshuiensis. The sequence goes on along the minus strand of NW_015548231.1, from coordinate 987,254 downwards.
GTCTTGCCACTCCTACTTCAGCGTCATCATTACTGCTAAGCATCATCAACTCTACCATTATGAGTGTCTGTCTAATGTCTCCCACTTTATTCCCTCATCTCACAGCTTTAATCCTCAGAATGTGCTGCTCCTGTTCCTCGGGTTATGTTGTCTGTTGGTGGTGACAAATGTAGTCACATAACATAAGAAAAGAATATATTTATCAGGAGATTTTCAGTATTGCTGTCTTTATAGTGCTATTTTCTGGATTGTGCTGTATGCATGAACAGTGAGCCATAGGGTATTGGTGTGTTTCAGAAACAGAGCAGAAAGCTGTATCTGTTTTGAGTCTGTGTAATATGCGCTATTAGTTTTTGTTTGTTCTAGGTGACCGGCAAAATGGTCACATTCTTTTTCAAAGAAACTTCTAATGCTCACCAAGGCTGCATTTATTTCGATCAACAGTACGGTAAGAATAGTAATATTGTGAAATATTATTACAAATTCAAATAACTGTTTTGTATTTTGATATATTTTAAAATGTCATTTATTCCTCTGCTGGCAAAGCTGAATTTTTCAACAGTCATTACTCCAGTCTTCAGTGTCACATGATCCTTCAGAAATCATTCTAATATGGTAATGCTCAAGACAAAACATTTTTTTTAGTATTTATTCTCAATGTTGAAAACAGTGCTGCTTAATATTTTTTGTGGAAAACTTTGATACCGTGATACTGTCTTTGATTCAAAAGAACAGCATTTACAGTATTTGAAATACTGTTACTGTTACTTTTGATCAATTTAGTGCATCCTTGCTAAATACTGACCCCATGATAGTACACCCTTTAAAGTAAATTGAAAGAGAAATTTGCTAGATTTACAAGTGTTAAATAAAAACATAAATACATCACAAACTGTAAAATGGTTAAAATGGCACCACATACGGACCATCATGTTTTTTTTATTTAGATGTGACAGAAGGTTGATGGGTAATAATGATGTGAAAGTGATGGGTGAGTTGTTTGTTCTGTTTTCACTAGTTTGACACATTCAGGATATGTGGACTATTTGTGATCATGGTAGGGGCTTTATCAGATAAACATGATAACCATGGTGACTTGGAGGCACTGCTTCCTCTTGTGTTTTATGATCGCTGACTCCCTTGCCTCAAAGGAGAAAGCAAGGAGTGATCTTCATTCTACATCTCATGAGAATACATAAGTATTGCATGAGTTGGCAATTTCTTATCAATTCGTACAATCTGACGAAAATGAATGATTTGTTGTTAAACTTCATTGTGAAGGTCCATCCCTAAACTTAACCATCAGGGGGGCTTGAGCAGTACAAAAATGTACAAATGAGATTATACAGATTCATATGAATTTGCAACCAGCTCATCAAATCGTAAAATACTTGCAAATTGTCGTGAGACTATGTTGGCAAACAACTCCTGATAGACACACAAATCGTCTTATAGGGATCTATAGTGTGTGTTTCATCTTTATCAGAGACTCACAGACCTACTGATTGAGACAGACAGTTCGTTTCAGTTCGTTTACTCTCAGGCAGACAAAGCTTGTCTCCTTTCTTTCTCTCTCTCTCTCTCTCTCTCACACAAATTCTGTAGCTGAGAACAAAAAAAAACGCAACTCTAATATACACACCCTCCACTGTCACCTCACACTGTGCAGTATAATCCTCTTTCCTGAATGCCATTGCACACCAAAATAAAGCCCAGTGATGCACACACACAGACACAAACCTCTGTGGATTTTCTTACACATTTTTGCATTTAGGCTCCTCAGCTTAGTGCAAATTTAGTCTCGCTTCTGTTTCCAGCGCGCAATAATCCTGCACGCAGCCGTACGCGCCCAACAGACTCACTCATGAACACAATCACAAGACAAGCGCACACACACTCACGCAGATGCGTATATAAATACATGCACGCACTACAAGAGTGTTGGCCTCTAGTAAAATACAAAAACAGGACCTGCGGGGAATGAGATCTAAGGACTCTCTGTCACGTATTAGCATTTTATCTCAGTTCCCGATCTGACTGGATTGTTCAAAGCTCAGTAGCATCAAACATGTCCAATGCATATAGTCACCTTTCTTTGGTGTATCTTAGAAAATAATAAAAAATGTTGTTGTTGTAGGCAAGAAAACTAAAGGTGTGTTGTGTTCTATGCCCTCCAAAGGCTTTTTTTCTCTACAGTGAGAGCTTTGAAGGATTGAAACATGTAGGGGATGAAAATAAATTTTCATAAAAAAATGTTTTGTCTTACCATACGCCTATAGCTCTATAGGCCTATATTAGTTAATAATAAAACTGAAATCGAGCTGATTGTCAGTTTGACGGTCTAAATAATTGTAGAGTGTATGTTCAGTTATTAAATGAAACATTTTGCTTCAACTCCTTCCTGTAAAAAAATATCCTGTTAAATTTACAGCAGATATGGTTGCCAAAAATTTGCCATTATATAAAAAAAAACTGATACAGTGTTTCAGGTATCATGAGATGGCATACTGATCCCTGTATATTTTATAACTTAGAACCGTATATTTCATTATAGTGTTAATATATCAGTTAGGGCTGGACAATAATTCAATATCAATATGTATCGCGATATAATTTTTTTCAATAACGGTGATATGATTTTTAAACACATTTCCGATATTTCGATATACATTACCAGTTTCCCATACATTGATTTATTTGTGCCGTTTGACTTCGTTGAATAAACATGAGCACTGCACGTTTCAAAATCATAACACGGCGCGGGTGTTTTATATGAATGTATCTCTGAAGGGAATTTAATG
>NW_015548231.1:984153-984385 GCF_001515605.1 Sinocyclocheilus anshuiensis | reverse complement strand
ACCGAAATTAAGAAATATATCGTGATATCAATTTTGGCCATATCGTCCAGCCCTAATATCAATCTAGCCTACTTGAACTACCAAAAATTAGCTTTTTACCTTAAAAAAACTACTGATAATGATAATAAAGGTGGTACAATATAAGACCAGTAGTTGTACGGTATATACAGTAGTCAACATTTGAAGTGGATCAAAAAAGTTCATCAAAGTTGTCCTAAGACAAGAACACATT
>NW_015548231.1:979962-982218 GCF_001515605.1 Sinocyclocheilus anshuiensis | reverse complement strand
TTTTTTTGTTTTCTTCAGCGACTCGGAGCACTTTTCATACCCTTTTTTCTGGCTGAAGCACATTTGTTTCAATCTATAAGAATAATCAGCCTACACTACCAGTCAAAAGTTTTTGAACAGTAAGATTTTTAATGTTTTTTTTTTTTTTTAAGAATTCTCTTCTGCTCACCAAGGCTGCATTTATTTGATCCAAAGTACAGCAAAAACAGAAAAATGTTGAAATATTTTTACTATTTAAAATTGCTTTCTATTTGAATAGATTTTAAAATGTAATTTATTCCTGTGATCATACATAGGTAAATTTTCAGCATCATTACTCCAGTCTTCAGTGTCACATGATCCTTCAGAAATCATTCTAATATGCTGATTTGCTGATTATCAATATTTAAAACAGTTGAGTTTTAAATATTGATTTTAAACAGTTGAGTTGAGTACATGAAATAAAAAGCTTTTGTAACATTATACACTATTCCATTCAGTATAATTTCTATTATTTTTTTGGGAAATAAATTATAGAAATTAATACTTTTTAGCAAGGATGCTTAAAATTAATCAAAAGTGATGATAAAGGCATTTATAATGTTACAAAAGATTTCTATTTCAGATAAATAGTGTTCATATCGATATCGGAATTATATCGTATCGACCGAAATTAAGAAATATATCGTGATATCAATTTTGGCCATATCGTCCAGCCCTAATATCAATCTAGCCTACTTGAACTACCAAAAATTAGCTTTTTACCTTAAAAAAACTACTGATAATGATAATAAAGGTGGTACAATATAAGACCAGTAGTTGTACGGTATATACAGTAGTCAACATTTGAAGTGGATCAAAAAAGTTCATCAAAGTTGTCCTAAGACAAGAACACATTTTGGTTTTAGGTTTTAGGACAGTTTTGATGAAAGTTTTCATTTTCATTGGGAAAAGCCAATCTACTTCAAATGTTGACTAGTGTAGATGGTGCAAAGTGTCATACACACCATCAAGGTAACACATATGACATTAGAATAGAATAGAATATGAAAAAAATAGAAAAAATGAAACACCAAACACCAAATGTATGCATTACTGATAATGCAAGACTTATTGGAATGTCCTTTTACTGTTCGCAATTATATAGATGTATGTACAATGTAAGTAAGAGATTCATTCCACAGTGTATACAACTTCAGTGATTATAACAATAGTTTTTTTTTGTGAGTGCTTAAACTCGCGATAGATCAATGTTAGTGATAATGTCACTTTCTATATATATTTATTCGCTGTTTGAATGTAACCGTGGAAAGGAAACATTATATAGGCTAATTATCAATTTCTAACGTTTTTATTCAATTGTATTCACGTTAAATACAAATTCAGTCCCATTAAACATATTTTATTAGCCTACATGACACCCATGTCTAGTTCTTGCCTAAAAAGACGGGTTTATGATGTTTGTAGTCAATAGATTTGGCTGCTTTTAGCCTTACCCTGGAGTTGGTCCACCCTCCGCCTATGTTCTTTGTGTACCGCTGTCTTCAAAGTAGCACTTTTAAATTTCTGAGTTTTTTTTCTCAGGAAAAAAAACCCCTGGGAAACATCCCTTTTTAATTAGTTTATAAAAAGTTTAAGATAAATCAGATCTCAGTTTTAGCAGTATTATTTTTTTAGGCGTTTGGTAAAAACGCAAACTTTTCAGAAGATGTGTGCGAAGCATGTGGTTGTGTATTGTAAACATGAGAAAATTTGTGTCTCAGGTGTTTCAGCAGCTTATTTGTCTCTCACACACATACATGCGCAAATATTCACAAGTCCTACAGGGAAAAGCCAAACGACTTTCAAGATTTTGCCAAGATTTCCTCCTCTTCCTCTTAAGTGAATGCAAATGGAGAAAGAATGAGAGGATTAAACAGCGTCTGAGAGGATGCGATTGTCTCTGTCGCGGGACTGAAAGAAACAGGGGGAAAAATGTGTAGAAATTGTCCCTTTGGATGCTTCTGAAAGATCTCATTCAGTCTGTCCAATAGACACTGACCTTCAGTAAATCTGCTCAGTTTTTAGCACACGGACGCCCCGCTAAGCCTCAAATTAGTCTCTTCATGTACCTCCCCGCACCCCACCAGTCTCTCACTCTTCCTCACTTCCATCTCTCTCCATCCCTCCCTCCTCTCCCTCGTTCTCGCTCTCATTTGCACTTGAAGATCTGGGTCAATCGAATCACACACTCTACAGCCCCCTCCAGTCTGCATGTTCCTCGCATTGATAATGAGG
>NW_015548231.1:971877-979669 GCF_001515605.1 Sinocyclocheilus anshuiensis | reverse complement strand
TACCAGCAGAGGGGAGGGTGAAGTATGAGGGGGTCTTCACTCTAATTAAAGAGGTTGTTGGCATGGAGAGCATGGCAACATTATTGGCATGAAAATGTGTCTGCGTCTTGTCAGGTTTAGCAACTACATCGTGACTAGCACTCCTCTCGTACAGTATGTGATATGAAAATTCAGCATGTAGAGGAAAGTTAAAAAGAAGAAAAAAAAGAGCAAAAGTAAAAAATAGGATGATGGAGAAATAATACAGACTGATATGTGTTCATTTACAGTCATGTCTGGCTTTGGTTGTTGTCAGGAAATCATATAGATTGTGTCTAGTGTTGTTCAGTTTGTATAGTTATAAAGCCCTGTGGATTGGCATTTTTATGCGTTTTCTCAGTCATTTCTAAAAGTTTCAGAATGACTTTTAAAATTCAGTTTTTTTTTTTTTTTTTCAAATAAATGTTGTTATTTTGAACTTTCTGTTCATCAGGGCAATTCTATGACTAATGTACCACAGTTTCCACAAATTATTCAGCAGCACAACTGTTTTAAATATTGATAATACGATAATAAGAAAGGTTTTATGAACACAAAATGAGCATATTAGAATGATTTCTGAAGAATCATGTGACAGAATTCTAACGGCTGCTGAACAGCTTTGCAATCACATGACAAAATAAAATTTTTAAATTGATGAAAATGCAAAGCAGTTATATTAAATCGTAGCAACATTACACGTTTACTGTATTTTTGATAAAATTGGTGAGCACAAGATGTTTTGCATGAGCATAAAAAAACATTGCCAGCCCCAAACTTTCACACAGCAGTGTGAAAGTCAAGTATGTACTTGACAAATCGTTGTAGTTCTAACTAACGTTAGCAATGTGTATCTTAAAAGCACACAAAAATGCTCTTCTGAATATCCAATAGAATGATTTCTAACAATATTATCACACGAAAAGCCATGAAGAGAGCTAGCAGTTTTCTAGTAATTTTTGTGGTAAACATTAGTGAAGAGACACAATTTCCTGAGTTAAAGGGATAGTTCACCCAAAAATAAAAAGTTATGTTTATCTGCTTACCCCCAGGGCATTCAAGATGTAGGTGACTTTGTTTCTTCAGTAGAACACAAACGAAGATTTTTAACTCAAACCGTTGCAGTCTGTCAGTCATATAATGGCAGTCAATGGGCTCCACGGCTTTGAGAGTAAAAAAAACATACACCGTCAAAACCAAATTAAATCATCGTTTTTTACCTCTGATCCACCGCAATGGCCTGAGCGCGTTCACAACATCCGGCGCGTCACGTCAAATAAATACGGTCGGGGAAAAAATTCCACGTTGTCTGATGATATATCAAAATCGTCTTCCATTGTGATGACCTGTACTTCTAAATATCTTTTCGATCATCGCAGTGCCAGTGAACACGTCCGCAATCTCTCTGCACTGTGTAAATAATGAGTGACGTATACGCACGACAGATCACTTCCGCACATGCGTCTACTATCATAGGTATGTATAGATGCCCTATTCGACCGCTCCAGATACGTTAACGCGTCCGCTATTTTGGAACGTATCGCGGCCCATAGAAACAGTCACTAATGAGGCATCTACTTATATATATCCATGTCTACTATGCCAGAGCACGTACACGCGTCACGCACTGGATGTTGTGAACGCGCTCAGGACAGTTGGACATTGCGGTGGATCAGAGGTAAAAAATTATATAAATACTGTTCAGTTTCTTGCACAGACCGATCGTTTTGTGTCTTCAGACCTCAATGTATTGTCATGAGCAACAGGGTTTAATTTGGTTTTGTCTGTGTATGTTTTTTCTACTCTCAAAGCCGTGGAGCCCATTGACTGCCATTATATGACTGACAGACTACAACGGTTTGAGTTAAAAATCTTCGTTTGTGTTCTACTGAAGAAACAAAGTCACCTACATCTTGGATGCCCTGGGGGTAAGCAGATAAACATCAAATTTCATTTTTGGGTGAACTATCCCTTTAATATACATTTTGAAGCTGTTGTGTGCTTTTAAATCTTTCTAAAAGAGTTGCAACATAAGTACTACAAACAGCACTGTGCTAGATTGTGCTTGATGGATCTTAGCTTTAGTAGCAACTTGTTAGCAACGTTCATTCTAAAACCACACTCAGAAAAAATGCAGTTCTAAAAATTCCAGAGGCGAATAACCTTTCTGGGTTAGCAATATAATCACATATGATTACGAGAACTCATGTAGCCAGTAAATGTTTGTTCTTTCTCTCTCCTTTTCTCTCTCTGCCATGTGATTTTGATAGCTCAAAGGCTGTTGACTGAATTATGTATTATCATTATACATTTCAAATATATTAGCAAAATCATTGCTGTGAGCCAACAGCCTTTGAGCTATCAAACTGTAATTTTCCAATTCGGTATGACAAGCCAATCATTCAGTGATTAGCAATATGGACTATACCACATGGGGCAAGAGATCGGGTTAGTAGTTCATGCCAAGTGACTTGTGTTTGCATTTCACTACAGGGGAAAGAATAAATCTATTTCCTGTCTCTGTGTGTGTGGGCAATATCAATATGGCAGATTTGGAGGGAAGGGGTAAACACTGAGAGTCAGTGGTCACGTCAGCGGTAATCTGTCTCTCTGAAGGGGTGGGTGGACAGATGGAGGTTAGACGGTTCTGCTCAATACAACTAACCAATTGAGCATGTGGACCTGACAGCTACTGCAGGGGCACGGCAGGCATGAGGGCTGAAATGACACATTTAGTATGATTTCATGTTGTATAGTGAAAGAAAATCAATAAACGAAAAGGGATAGAGGAAATGAGATTAAATCAACAACATAATCATTCTGTGCTGTAGGCTATGCACTAATGCCGATCAAAAGTTTGGGGTTTTTAAAGTTTTTGAAAGGAGGCTGCGCTTATTTGATCAAAAATACAGTAAAAACAGTAATATTGTGAAATATTATTACAGTTTAAATAACTGTTATTTTTTAGTATATTTAAACATTTAATTTATTCCCGTGATGCATCGCTGAATTTTTTTAGCAGCCATTACTTCAGTGTCACATGATGTTACAGAAACCTTTTTTTTTTCTTACTAATATGAATGTTGAAAACAATTTTTCTGCTTAATACTTTTGTGGAAACTGTGGTACTTTTTTATTTATTTATTTATTTGTTCCTATTAAAAACATTTATTTGAAATATAAATAATTTATAACAATGTGAATGTTTTTCACTGTCACTTTTAATGAATTGAATGCATCCTTGCCGAAGAGAAATATTAATTTCTTTCAAAACCAAAACCCAAACTTTTGAATGGTAGTGTACACATGCTACTAAAATATGCAAAAACACAAAATTTTCTTGTCATTTAATTTCAGTTTGAGCATGTCATCAACTATACCATTTACTTCAAGTTTTATTAGAATGTGCTCACAGTTAAAGGGCTTGACCTAGAAAGTTTAAGCTAGAGCTGAATGAGAGAAAGATGTGGAACTTCTCCTGACTGCAGATAATGCAATATGCTAATTCTTATAAAAGTGAAAAAGACTTACAGTATAACTAGTTCACTCAAAAATTACAATTCTGTCATCATTTACTCACCCTAATGTCATTCCAAAAGTGAACTAACTTTGACTTACTTTCTTCTGCAGAACACGCAAGAAGAAAGTTCAAAGAATTTTGGTAACCATTGATTTCTATTGTAAGGACAAGAAGCATTTCTCAAATTCTTTTTCTTTTTTGTTCCACAGAAAAAACTAAGTGATACAGGTTTGGAATGACATGATGGTGAGTAACATGATGACAGAATGTAAAATTTTGGGTGAATGATCCCTTTAAATATATAGCACGCAAGTCGTATAGACTATTTTTGTGATTCTTTTTCTTTTTTTCATCACCCTTTCCTTGTATACAACAGATCACCTGGGACAACGTTTTTTTCAATTCCAAGTAAAAAGAAAGTTTGAGGGTAAGTAAATGACAGAATGTTTGGTGGAACTAATCATTTCAGAAATAACAGTGAATTATTTCGTGTTACAGTAGGTATGAAATGTATTAGCCAGCAGCATCATGTTGGCTGTGAGGCATCACTACAGTCTACAGCTAGGGGTGATTCTCACACTCTCGTTAGTTTTAATCCACTTGTCTGGCGAATCCCATAATGGACAGACAGATAGGGAAAAAAAGCCAAAAAAGTGTTTTTCCAGATTTGTCTTTGCAACTGGCAATTAATCCCTGGAAAGGAAAAAGTTGTTTAGAGGCCAGATGAATGGAACTGTCAGTCTCAGAGCAGGTGGTTGTGCGTCTGCGTGCGAGCTTGCCGTCTTTCAGCCACGCTGAAATCTCAGAAGTAATGTCTTTGGTTCTGCTCTTTGTCTCGCCTTGTGCTCGCGTTTCCACGCCAGGTTGTTGCTTTTGATTCATCCTCAAATCCCCTCACATTTAAAGAACAGTGAAAAACATCTTCTTTGTAATTCTTTAAATGCTCACATGCTGAAAGGGCCTTGAGCTCACAGCTATATCCTTCGCTTATGGATATGCATTCAGTGAATGGATGTGTTGTGCATGGGGGGATTTTTCTGCATCGCTGCCTGTGTTTTTGTTCTTCTATATTGTGAGGGAACAGTGGTGTGTGTGTGTGTGTGTGTGTGTGTGTGTGTGTGTGTGTGTGTGTGTGTGGACAAGAAAGCGGTCCCGTCAGGCCCTGCTGTGTAATGCCAGGCAGTTCTATACATTGTGGGACATTTGGGATGCAGAAGATGATGTTATTTTTCTTGTTTTGCAGTGTGTTGGTTTTTCATACATATGAAGGGGAGTAGAGACCTCCACTATACTGTGGTGAGTAGGGATGATCTAATGCATAATTCTGTATCAGGATACACCAAGGTGCGCTCGAAGATGCAGTTGAATTTGCTGTGCTTTTCCAGATACATATGTTTTGCAATGCTTTTGTCCCGTAGGAAAGAAATGAGATGACTTAGTTATTTCTTCTAGACAGCGATGAGATTAAATGGAATGCGAATGAAGACTTTGCTTAAGTCTGCTGCTTGGATTTTACCCCAGACAAAAGACTCATAACATCACATGTGTCTCCTCTAGAGTTTTAAAAGAGATCTCAACAATTGCGATTTCAATATGAAAGAGATTTCAGTATGAACTCAAATATTTATAATCATCAAAGTTTTCCAAGACTTTATTATATGAGCTATACCATATTCTGTTTGTGGAGGGACTACTTTAATCAATTTTGTTACATGAACTGAAAATGAGCAGGGGGTTTATAGTTCCAAGTAGGGCTGGGCGATATGACCAAAAAAAATTATCACGATAATTTTTTTCATATCAGTCGATATCGATAATTATCACGATAAATGTCAAACCTTTATTTCTTTCAAGTTTAAAGCCAGATTTTTGCTCCAAAGTGAAAGTTGTAGAAACCAGACCATTAATAAATATCTAAATAAAAAATTTAAAGAAAAATGTATTTATTAGTTTCTGCATGTTCTAATGTGATATTGTTTCAAATCCAGAAACAGGTTTGGGTTGCCTGATAATATTAATAATAATAATATCACTTTTTTTGTCTCTTAGAAATGCACATTTGATAGTAGTTTGAGTTAGGCTGCAGAGGTAAATATGTTCATTATCAAAATCAGTAACGTCTGTAAAAATTGTAACAACCTCAGTTTTATACGGTTAAATTTATTCTGACCAAGTATTTTTATTTTTTTTAAATTAAGCATTGGTCTCCCATAGTAGCAATCACACAGTCATTTGTGTTCATCGCTCTATTCGCGCTTCACACTGGATCTCACAGCGCTGTTTAGTGCTCGCGTGACCGAGTAAACGCATCTGCAGTTTGAACTTTGATCCGAGCGGATTCAAATGAGTCGCGCTGTTTCGTTCCGCTTTTGGCGCATAAACATTATATCGAACATTTATCGAATTCTTCATATCGTTTTATCGAGGAAAATTATATCGCGATAATTATCGTTATCGAATTATCGCCCAGCCCAATTCCAAGCATGCTTTGCATGGGACTGGATCAGGAGAGAAAATTAGGGCTGGGAATTGCCATAGATCTCCATGATTCAATAATTTGAATTTAATAACATTTTCTTGTTGTTTCAATATACAGTACATTGATTTGCGATTTACAGTATGTTTTGCAGTTTATGTAATAACTGCAATTTGATGATATAATAAAAAAAGTATTTCCAACTTGTGAACCAGTGTCCACAATTAAATCAAGTTTTACCCGAAAGATGCACAGCTCTCTAAAATAGCTGTTTTTGATTTGTCAATCGCAGCATTCAGAGGTAAAACGTTTCTTAATAAAGACTGTTGTCCACAGTAGTGTTGTTTTTGGCCAAAACGAACGAATCGTTCAAGAACGACCCAACACTAGTTAGCAGATCAATGAATGAGAGGACAGCGTAACCAGAGTTGCCCATTTACCACACGTTGTTAAAGCACAGTAGGGCTATTGCAAACAGAAACAAGACTGTACTACATAGATGTTGCCTGTCAGCTTGATTTTTGAGTGGACTTTGCTGTTCCGATGAGCATGAACGCTACATGAGTGGAGCACTCACATGGGCCGTGGGCGACTGAGCGGAGCAAGCGGGATAATACGCAGAGCGTCACACCACGTGAAAGTGAATCCTAAACGGTGAACTAATTTTCGGCAGCCGGAATTTCAGTGCATCTCTAATTGTTGGCGACATTAGAAATTGATATTATATAATAGCTGCTTTTTTGAACATTTTAGCAATTTAAAAATATAAAAAAAAGGATTTTTTTTACACGGCACCCCTGCTCTCAACAGACGGCACCCCGGTTGGGAAACACTGTATTACAGTATACAACATAAATAGAGGAGACTCGAAACAGGTGAACTACTTGACTAATTCCAGTACAGAACCTATAGGATGTTGCGCATGCGCGACTGAACGAATCACTCCCCGATACGACTCGTTCTTCCCGAGTCACATTAAAGATTCGTTCAAAACGAACGAATCGTTCAAGAACGACCCAACACTAGTTAGCAGATCAATGAATGAGAGGACAGCGTAACCAGAGTTGCCCATTTACCACACGTTGTTAAAGCACAGTAGGGCTATTGCAAACAGAAACAAGACTGTACTACATAGATGTTGCCTGTCAGCTTGATTTTTGAGTGGACTTTGCTGTTCCGATGAGCATGAACGCTACATGAGTGGAGCACTCACATGGGCCGTGGGCGACTGAGCGGAGCAAGCGGGATAATACGCAGAGCGTCACACCACGTGAAAGTGAATCCTAAACGGTGAACTAATTTTCGGCAGCCGGAATTTCAGTGCATCTCTAATTGTTGGCGACATTAGAAAATTTTCGTCTCGTCTCGTTTTCGTCACGTGATAAAGGTTCGTTGACGACGATGTTTAGTCATAATTTTCGTTGACGAAAGCAACACTAGTCCACAGCAATGCTGTATTGTATAACTAACTGCTCATCTGGGAAATATCATTTTCTGCTGTGTTTGTGTTCTGTCTCTATAAGTAAATGATTGTCTCATTTATTTGCATTACAGTTTAACACTATTCAGAGTATCAAAGCTGATGCTCAAATTAAGCATAACTGAGAACTCAAGCATAACTGTACGTCTCCTGAGCTATGAAAGAGCAACCTCTGAGCAATAACGTTTTCCTCGGGGATGTTCTCGGGCCTGTGGTAATGCGTTGTGTGGTTTCTTTTTTTTTTTCATATAATTTTTCTTTTTTTGTGTGTTGTGGTTTGGCTTTGTGAGGCTATAGG
>NW_015548231.1:952336-971860 GCF_001515605.1 Sinocyclocheilus anshuiensis | reverse complement strand
TCCTGAGCTATGAAAGAGCAACCTCTGAGCAATAACGTTTTCCTCGGGGATGTTCTCGGGCCTGTGGTAATGCGTTGTGTGGTTTCTTTTTTTTTTTTTATATAATTTTTCTTTTTTTGTGTGTTGTGGTTTGGCTTTGTGAGGCTATAGGGAAGAGCGTTGCAGGAAGGGTGGTCAGCAGAAGAGCAGTAGCCTGTCATCTTTATGGACTAAAACTGTCAACACTAATGACCCAAGAAACAAACTGAAAAGACTCCCCTATACACAAGCACACACAGTCACATGCATATAAACAGACAGACACACACAAATCCCTGTCTGCTTATCCAAGGATACGCCAATTTAATAATATAAGGATCAACTGGTTTGTTTTTATGACTTTATAGGGATTTTTTCCCTGAGAACAGAGTGGTTTTGTCTAGAGTACAGTCCCTGTGACGTACATAATGACCTCTGTGCTACAATGTAACCTTCACACTTATCCGCTCACTTTACCATAAGACGAGTAAAGCAGGGACATTAAATGCTGCAGGTCACAACTGCAAACAAGTGCTTAAAGTTGGGTAAGAAAATGTAGAAGACAAAAATGCTAGGCAGACTTGCAACAGGTTCTCACAGTCAAGTCAGGTGATATAATAGAGACATGTCACTTTCTGGTCATGTTCCATGCTAAATAATCTAGTGTTCAGTGTATTTAAAAACTGACGTTTTAGTATGAGTTGACTGATATAAACATGTACATGGTGTCCATATTTCTGTTTGAATAGGGAACCCCACAGCAGATTTGACCATCTGTCAATCAATGGGGTTTCCAAGCTGTCCAGTTTGGACTTGGCCCTTTCAGTTATATATTGTAGTCCTAGTCCTAGTGTGTGGGTGTGTGTTTGTTTTGGTGTACTACATGGTTTCTGTGTGAGTTACGATAGCCTAATGTCTGGATAGGTGAGTCATTGAGAGATAAATGACCCACCACAGTCATTTAGTTATCCATGAACACTGTGTCAGCTTACTGTATAGAGTATCTTTTTTATCTTTTAACTTCCACAGAGAAGTTCTTACAATTACAAAGACCTGTGTATATATAGTATACTTTATATATATATATATATAGAGAGAGAGAGAGAGAGAGAGAGAGAGAGGTAGATTTATACGTGTATATATATATATAGAGAGAGAGAGTGTGTTTGTGTACGTGTTTATGTGTGTATATAACAAAATATGCATAAAAGTATTATAAATCTAGATTAAAGTGCAAATGCAAAACTGTAGGCTGCAATAATAGAATAGGTGTTTGCTGAATTGTTTAACGTAAAATTAGACACAACACAGGACATTAAGACAGTTCAAGTTATTCAGTGGCCTGTATTTTTATGTCTCACAGGCTCGTTTAAAATAAAATATGGCGTTGACTGGGTCCATTTGGTAATTGAATTATTCTGCTTTTTATTTCTTTTCTGCATCTAACAGATGTTCAGATGATGTTGTCCTCTATTGCCCGTGCAATGTGCTTATAAAATATTAATCTCTGTTTTGAATGCATTTGAATTTGAAATGCTGTAAGCATTTTGATTACATACTGACTAGTTATTAACACTAATCTCATCAGCCATATTTAATATATTTTTTGTCTAACGATACAGTGTTAAACTTCTGTTCCATATTCTAGATGTGCATGTTAGGATGAAAGCAGACCACCCACGTCTGAGTCTTTTGTTTCAGGTAATCGTGCTGATGTAATGCTTTGGAGTGAACCTGTTTGATCTTGTTCTTAACGAAACTTTTAAACAGACATACAGCACATAGGCGACTCTTTTCGTCTCGTCTCTCTCTGCTTTTTTATGTATGGTTCATTGCACTTAGTAGAGCAGTTCTGCGCTCATAAAATATGATATGTATTATTCACGTCTTCCTCTATCACTAATGCTCCAACATTTTATGCCCCCATGAAGTCATGCTATCTCAGAGGTGACAGACATTCATCTAATCCATATCCAGCTGTATTTTTCCTCCTTTCCATTGTCAACATCTTGCACTGAGCATCTTAATCAAATATGTTTATGTAAAGGAAAGCAGCGTACTGTGATTTCACCAAGTAGGACATGTTTTTGGATCAACATCATTGGTCTGGGCACAACATTATTTTCGACCAATCAGATTTTAAGGTTTGGGGTAGACCATAAGATTGAACAGCATGCATATCAACATTCATAATATCCATCTGATTTTAGTGATAGGCTATGGTTTGGGATGGGATTTAGTGAAGTAAATTTCACCATACTGGCGTGTACAATAAAAACTGGGAGAGTTTTATCATTGCATTTTTAATGTCTGCCAGATTTCCCCTTTTCATTACACAGCAGATCTGAATTTGGTGGAGTACCAAGTCACATGCTGCATTTCTGATTTGATACAATAAATTTTGCATCATGTGAGAAGTACATAACATATTAGACCTATTAGCTCTTTCATCCATTCATCCTTCTGTGACTCCCATGGCCCCACTACCTTCTAGAAACCACTGACTCACATACACAAACATACACATGACAGAGCATGTCAACATCGGGCTTGTTTTTTCATAGAACAAAACTTGAAATATAGTCCAAATGTTTATTACTTAACTAAACAGTGTCATGGTTTACTGAAGAATCTTTAACATCAATTAAACCTTTCATTTGCCCAAAAGGTTCCTTACAGTGGGGAATAAAGTAATTCAATTATTACAATATTCTTGACGCTAGGAGAGAAAATCTTTCTTTTTAAGAACTTTTCACTGAAAGTTTCTTTGGAGAACCAAGTTGTTGTGTATATAACATCTAATTTCACTTTACCAGGTGATTTGCAGCCATAGACATTAGTTAAAATAATTTTACAAGCATTTACTTGCTACATTGGTGAGAGACAAAATAAACACACTTGTGGGTATATACAGTATATAACAATAAAAAAGACCTTCATAAATCATCTAGAAAATGAATAAAATCATGAAAAAATTGAGAAATTACCAGCTAATATCATTTTTGCAACATTTTGTATTATAAAAATCCAAAAGAATAAAGGTCAGATCTTAGTGATACCTGGTTTTCAGGAAATCTAAAGTTATAGTACCTCTTCTAAGAACAATAGCTAACATCTCTTTATCATGTCAGGTCTGTAGGAAGACAGTTTCTATGCCTCTGTGAAGGTTCTTTATTGGCATCTATGGTTCCATGAAGAACCTTTAACATCCATGGGACCAAGGTTTTTTGTAGTCAAAAAAAGGTTCTTTAGATTTATTTTAATGTTCTAAGAAAACCAATGATTATTTTAAGAACTGTTCATTGAAAGTTTCTTTCTTTTATGGCATTGCTGCAAAATCCTCCTTTCAGAACCTTTATTTTTGAAAGAGTGCTATGATTGACTAAAGAAGTGGATTCACTTTTTAAATCTCACATGCTGTAGGCAACCGTACTCATGAGACATGTTAAGCACAGTTCAAAGTTCTGGTTAAAATTCAAGAGTTTCTCTGACCAAATACTCCAGTCAACGACACTGAGAATGAAAGCAGTGATAGAACAGGACAAGAGCTTACCTGAGCTTTGTCTCCTTCAGTCAGTTCCTCTCATAAAGTGTGTTTCGCCCTGATGTTTTTGGACTTTCATGCTTCTCTATTCCATCCTTCTGAGCACTTCAGTGAATTTCAAACCTCTTTTTTTTGTTTTATTCTGTTCTTGCTGTCTCTTCTCTCTCCTGTTTTCTGTGACGGCGGTTTTAAAGTTGAGGTGGTGTAGCTGCTTCTCCAGACTATCTAGGCAGGAAAGGAGGTTGTAAAAAGAAACTGAGTGTGTGAGCGAGGGAGGTGAATGAATTCGAAAGTGTCTACATGCTGTGTGTGGATGGAGTGTGTGTATGAGTGAATGAACAACAGAGAGAGAGAGAGAGCACAAACGCGTCGCCCCTGAGGGAAATTCCTCCCTCCCTCGCTTTCTCCATCTCCTCTCTTTCTCTGTATCTAGCCCCCCTCCTATCATCCATACTATCGCTCTGCCGCTTCCCCCAGCCTCTCTCTCTATTTCTTTTCTCCATATTGTTTGATTTGCGTTTCATCGCCTTTTCACATCCAAATAAATGAACTCATTCTTCACTTTGTCTCCAAATGTCATTTTTTTTCCTCCTCATATCCCACGTTCAGAACAGCCGGTTTCTTTTTCAGCTCCCTGTTTTTCTGTTCAAGGGCTTTGGAATGTATTTGCCCTAGAAAATCCCCAAAATCATGAATAACTTACAGGGTGCTGGCTCACAAACACACAGGGCACAAATAGATGGGCAGCACGTATAGCTCAAGTGTCTGTTAATCTCCAAATGCACAGCACACATTCACTGTATGACGGTACATTACCCACGCTGGAATAATAATTGCGTGTGATGCAGAAAGTACTTTTGGATTTTTTTTTTTTTTTTGGCTTTTTCTCTGCATGTGTTGTGAATAAAACATAATAGGATTTTTGACGGTTCTCCTATAAGCTTGTGCAGCAGAAAATAGTTTGGTAGTACATGGATACTTTCACCATGTCTTTTACCATGAATTTCAACAAGCTTTTGATTGACATAAAGATTTTAATTTTATAGTCATATGAATGTATAAATAAACTATTTATATTAAGTTCTGTGACTGGTCATCATGTCTAGTAGTATATATATATATATATGTGTGTGTGTGTGTGTGTGTGTGTGTGTGTGTGTTTTCCGCTTGACTTTTAATTGTTTTAAAAGTTTATATACACATTCACACTTGTTTTTTTTTTTATTGATTTCTTAGCGTTTACATGTCACTTCATGTAATAAATGAAATAATAATATAATAATAATACTAATATATAAAATCAATTAATAAGTGATAAATATAATTTACCAAATGTGTATCAGGTGTTATTGTTTTTTTAAATGTACATTTGTCAAATTTGAAGAGAATATGAATATTACACTTTTCAGTCTAATAATGGATAGCTTTTCTAGCTTCTCTAGCAGGAAACTGGTTTGGTTTGGGTCTTTTGAGCTTTTTTTAATATTATTATAATATTCTAACCTTGTTGAGATATTTCACTAAAGGTCAAAATGAAATCTGTTATTTCATTTACTTCTTTTGTATATAATTTTTCCTGTAAGAATGTCCTACTTAATTAGTAACAGTAAAGGGTTAATTGACCTAGTATGTGATGCTAAGAGTTTGCAAAGAACATGAATATGAATGTAAATTCAAATTCTTTCTCTGAAATGACTGCAGTACCTCTCTGCCCGGGTCTGACTACACCTTCCTTCACTTTCGCTGAGGTCTCAGTCGGATTATGGATTACTACGGAGTCTTATTATCTCTCTCACCCATATGAGCAGTAATGTAGTGTGAAGGGAAGGGGTTGAGAGTTTAAATGAAGACCTCCTGCTGGTTAAGATCTCAGAACGCACACCTGCCTCAATCCCCACATTTGGGTTCCTGCATCTCTGCTTCCAGACCTGGAGGGGAGAAAAAAAACTACCGTGTGATGTCGCACCATGAGGGGGGTGAGTTTGTCTCCCGTTCTCCTCTTCCTCCTTTGAGACATCTAGAGCTCCTCAAGCCCCCAGCCTTGTTAGTGAGCATGTCTGATTTGGCCCTTTCGCTGTGTGTCTCACACTTTTTTCTTACACTTTCGGTGCCACTCTATAGAACCTAGCGTCAGCTGTGATCACAGTCATCTTTCATATTTTTTTCACGATTCCTACAACTTTTTTATCTGTCTTTCTCACTATACAGAGAACACTGTGTTGAATTCTGTCTCCCTCTCTGGCATCATGATCCTCATCCTTGCCATTTCTCCCTTTCAGCGAGATGCTTATCTTCCACAGTTTCTGAATTCCTCTTCCTTCATTAAAGTTTCTTTTTGTTTCTCCTCCGTAGGCTGGATTTAGAGGAATCGGAGGGAAGTCAGACCACAGACTCTCAGAGGGTGGCCGTTCTTCAGGTTCAGCCTTCAAACAGAGCGATTGTTTGTGGAGTTCCACAATGTTCCTCTTATGAATCTTTTGTGTTCGTCTTGGCCTGGCTGGCTTAAGATTAAAAGGCAGGCCTGAGTTCTGAAAATAGCATTACATGGCTGTCAGCTCAGTTTTCACTCTATTTAGTCTGTTTTATTATTTTCATTCAGTTCTCTTGATTCATACAGTATATTAACATTTTTCAAATCAGAATGTCTTTTATTTGGCCAATACAAAGATGATAGCGCAAATTTTTGATGCTACTGAGGTCACTTTTCTGCAGAAAATTCTCAGAAATGTAAATAAGGGATCTTATTTTGCAAATAAAAGCTTTCCATGAAATGATGGACTGTTCACCCAAAAATTAAAGTTCTTAAATTAATTTATTCACCCTCATTACGTTCCAAAACTGTATGATTTTCTTGCTTCCATCGAGCACAATAGGAGATGTTAAGTAGGATGTTATTTTGCTCTTTCAGTGTAAGTGAATAGTGACCAAAGGCTGTCAAGCTCCAAAAAAAGAGCAGTAAGCCCATATGACACATGCATGCCCCTATATTTCAAGACTAAAGTTGTTGTTTACTGATAGTCTTACTAATTTTGGCCTGTTGTGGCACATTAGTACCACATGAGAATATGAGAATCTCTTTTTTTTTTGTATAAAAATGACGTCAGACCTGGTATGATACCTCTTGACATTTCATATTTAAATAGGCATGAATGTAATTTCAGGGTCCCAGACGGAGTAGGAGTGTCAACATCAGGTTGCCTGTGAAAATAAGCAATTAATAATGCAAGTCAGGATACAACCTCCAGACAACGTCTTCTTCATCGCCCACATAACCAAGAAAGGTACTACAAGTTCACCATTCAAACACAGATAAAACCTCACAAGTCCACGTGTTCCCATTAAATGCTTTAAGACATGGACTATCAAATAATTAGATCCTGAAAAACATTAAAAAATGTTTCTTTTTTTCTTTTTTTTGCATAAGAACACCTTATAATGACAATTCTTTAAATACATAATGGAAGTGAAATGGAAATGTATTTGCATCCAGCTTGTAGCTTTGAAGCTTTTAAGAGCAGATATATAAGCACGTATTTAAGGAGGAGTTATATAGGTGCTGTTTGTTATTCTTAAAGGCATTAGGGATGTTTATGGTATAAATTAATTATCTAGATATGAAAGGGTTAGTTCACCCCAAAATGAAAATTCTGTCATTAATTACTCCCCCTCATGTCATTCAAAACCCGTAAGACCTTCGTTCATCTTCGGAACACAAATTAAGATATTTTTGATGGAATCTGAGAGCTCTCTGTCCCTCCATAGACAGCAACGCAACTGAAATGTTCCCAGGCCCAGAAACGTAGCAAGGACATCGGTAAAACAGTTCATGTGACATCAGTGGCTCAACTTCAATTTTGCGAAGCTACCAGAATACTTTTTGTGCGCAAAGAAAACAAAAATGAAAGACATCGTCAGAATAGTCCATCTGCCATCAGTGGTTCAACCGTAATGTTATGAAGCGACGAGAATACTTTTAGTACGTGAAGAAAACAAAAATGACTTTATTCAACAATTCTTCTCCCCCGAGTTACTGTCTTCCGCCATTTTGGAGAGTATCACGACGCATACGCACGCTTTACCCTAAGTGTAAACAACGCTGATTATGCCGATTATGTTCATGCGCGCACTTTCCCCTCTAACGTAAACAACGCCGATTACGCTCTTGGGTACTCTCCAAAATGGCAGAACACGTAACTTGGGGGAGAAGAATTGTTAAATAAATCATGTTATTTTTGTTTTCTTTGCACACAAAAAGTATTCTCGTAGCTTCGCAAAATTGAAGTTGAGCCACTGATGTCACATGGACTGTTTTACCGATGTCCTTGCTACGTTTCTGGACCTGGGAACATTTCAGTTGCGTTGCTGTCTATGGAGGGTCAGAGAGCTCTCAGATTCCATCCAAAATATCTTAATTTGTGTTCCGAAGATGAACGAAGGTCTTATGGGTTTTGAACGATATGAGGGGGAGTAATTAATGACAGAATTTTCATTTTGGGGTGAACTAACCCTTTAAGGTGGCATGCAAGAAAAAAAGTTATAAAAGAAAATCACATTTTACATGAGGCATTTTTTTGTATAAATAAAAATCGACTGTTTTGAAGTTCTCAGTGTCATTGTGATTGTATGATTAATGGTTAATGTGTTGTTGAGCAGCTCTTTGAGATGTATGGTTCCTTTCAGTGTCAACATCAATTTATGGCATATGAAAATAAAAACAGGAGAACTGCAAAAGGGAACAGTAAAAAGGTATCTCTTTGGTCTTGCATTGTAATGATTACCATACATTATACATAGCAAATCACTCTGAGAGTTCTAATATCTGCTTGTTTTTAAAAGGATGTGCTGCTCTTTTACTGCCTGCTGTATGTGCATTAGCAGGACAGTCGTTAAATCTCTGCTTACATTGCACTGCCGACCAAATGTGCAGGGCAACAATAAAAAAAACAAATTCTCAATGCGGTAAGGTTTACTTTCCTCCGAGACAGTGGGGCTCATAAATAACATGACTGAACAAACTTGCAAACGTGCTTAAATTTCTTTTTCAAAGGAAGTATCAGAAATGGGACAATAATGTCTGGATCGCTGACTCAGTAAGGATCATTTCTGCTCACGCTAGTGCACTGATTGTTCCAAAGGGACCAGTGGATGCCAGTAATGTAATATTAGCATAACATAGCCACACACTAACACAACAATGTGGTATTATAAGACTTTCTAAAAGGATTTGCTAAAAATGTTCTATGCTAGCTAATGCTACATTGTACCTCAAATAATCCTCCAGGATTTGGCTAATTCATTCAGAGGGTTTAAACGGCAAACATTAACACATGTAGTTATTTATTGTGATTATATACCAGATAAAATACCGTTCTTTTGATATAAGCTGGATTCAGCACTTTAAATGTGGTTTAATTAGGTTATGCTGTTTACGTTCAGTTCTGTTAAAGGAATAGGTCACCCAAAAATGAAAATTTGCTGAAATTATGGGAATATCTGTTTACAGTTTTTGACAAAATTATTTGTTGATTTGTTCTTTTTTAAAACTGTGCAATTAACAGAATTTTACTGTAAAATTACATGAAATGTCTGGTTAGATCTTTTACAGTTTTTCCATGTCCATAGTACGGGAACTTACTGTTAACCTATTAACAGCTTTTTCTTCCGTAACGTTTTTACAGCATTTTACAGTTAAAATTGCACTCATTTTTTATAGTAGGGCATCCAAGATGTAGGTGAGTTTGCTTCTTCATCGGAACAGATTTTAGCTTTACATCACTTGCTCACCAGTGGATCCTCTGCAGTGAATGGGTGCCGTCAGAATGAGAGTCCAAACAGTTGATAAAAACATCACAATAATCCACACCGCAGTCTGTCAGTTAATGTCTTGTGAAGCAAAAAGCTGTGTGATTTTAAATACATGTATTCTTTCTATATAAAAAGTCAGCACTATTGCACTATTTACCAGACGCAATTAACAATCCACTAATACTGGCTATGGAAAGCAGGCGGTAAACCTAATTTCATTTCAAAGAGGTGTCTGTGTATGCTTTCTATTGATCGTAGCAGCAGTAATTCATCAAAAGATGAAGAGTTTCATAACCAGGCACACAGTGTAGACAAGCGGACGTTTGGTGTATCAAAGAGCTGATTCAGGTGTCTGGGCTGCAGAGGTGCAGTGATGCTGTACAGTACAGATCAGGATAGTCTGCTGCATCCTGAACAAACAAGCAATTATAAATGACCTGCGTGACAGGGAACTGACCACAAATTGTGTTCAGCACTGATATTTCAACTGGTGTAATGTGTTCTTTCTTGCAAAATGTTTTGCTCAGTTTCCCCTAAGGGATTGATAAATTAAAGCTCTATGTCTATAGCTACATCTATATCTACATCTAGTCTACATCTATAGCTATGGGGGAAGTCGTGGCCTAATGGTTAGAGAGTCAGACACGTAACCCAAAGGTTGTGGGTTCGAGTCTCGTACCGGCAGGGATTGTAGGTGGGGGGAGTGAATGTACAGGGCTCTCTCCCACCTTCAATAACACGACTGAGGTGCCCTTGAGCAAGGCACTGAACCCCCAACTGCTCCCTGGGCGCCGCAGCAAAAAATGGCTGCCCACTGCTCTGGCACTTGGCCACATGTCGTGTCACTTCATTGACATTTCAAAATTCCATTCCAGTTGACATGTTTTAGCATCCAAGTATAATTGTTTCATGCCAGTTGAGTGAGTTTTCATTAACAATATGGTGAGGAAGACTGTGGCAGTGTTTGTAAACCTAAAATGATCTCTTCTCTGGAGAACGACATGCTGAGCTTGTTATTGCATCAAGTTGCAGGCAAGTGCCCAGGGCTGGTCCTCAGATGAACAAGCCCCAGGGCAATCAATGGACAATAAGCTAATAGGAAGCTAATAGCGCTAGGCTAATAGTTTCTGCCAGAAGACATCAGATAACAAGGGTTTCGTTTACAGTTAAAGAAGTTAAAGTGTTATAGAAGTTTTGTTGCAGTGTAGCTTTTCCCCTCTGTACCAGACCCATGCTGCTATCATACGGTGGACCTTTATGTTAAGAAATGAACAGGTTGTGCTGAGGGAAGGGGCTAGACTTGCACACCTGTGTGCAGATGTGACTAATTACCTTGTATGTGTGAGAGTCTGTGGTTTCTTTCTCAGGAGAAAAAAAGCCATTTGGACGATGAGAAGCGCGTGTTCCGCTGCTCTGTCACTGGGGCCGGTGCGAGGGGCACTGCAGGGGCGCTGGACAATTACCACAAGTCACACGGCATCACCTCAATCAGAAGTGGCCTGGAGCGGCACGCTTTCCTGTGGCTCTATTTCTGGGATGGTGCAATAAAAGGTGATACATGCAATGTCCTATCAGTGACATCATTTCTGCCAGATACATACACGTGCAGAAAGCAAAAGCATAAAAGCGCTAAAATGTTCCATCGTTTTACAGTGGTCATGTCAAAGTTGTTTGGAGGTGTATCATGGTAGCACATTGATTTTCTTTAAAATAACACATAAATGCAATTGAACTTGTATGTGTTAATCATTTAGCACCATGGTATAGGAGAGACCGGGGCTTGTTGTCACACAGGGAAGTTTTTACAAAGATTATATCCAAGTAAACTGTGAATAGTTTGTAACGTTTGTTTTAACTGTTGTCATTTTTTACACTTCATCATTTGTGATTTCTGTTTGTAAATATAATATTATATAATGGGTTTAACGCATTTTACATCTTTAAAGTATGAACCTTTATAGAATCTTAATTTAAATGAATGAATGAATCCAATATTCACTGCGGTAAGACAACCAGTGTTATTTTAGTGTTATTTATATACCACCTAATAATTTTCATTGATATTTTTATTTTTTATATTTCAGTTCTTACTCTCATTTTAGTATTTTTCAGTACTTTTGTTATCTGCTTGTGCCGTTTTTATTAATTAGTTTTTTCCCCCTATATGTTTAATATTTCTATTTATTTACTTAGTTTTAGAGTTTTAGTACTTAAACTAGTACTTTTTATTTCATATTGTCACCAAGGCAACATTTCTCATTTTCTGTTTGTTTAAAGTTTAAATTTTCATCTAATATTTATTTTATTTCAGATTTATTTCAATTAAAGAAAAAAAAGTTTTAGTTAACAGTAATAACACTGATGACAACAAACTATAATGTCACAGTGCCTTTGTAAGAAAGAAAGAGAAAGGAAGTGGGAGTTGTTGTGCATGTGTAGGAAAAAGAAAGCGTGCGAGAGGAATAATGAAAGAGAGAGAATTTTCAAGAGCATCATTGTGTAATGCTAATGGGCACCATTCCCCTTACAGCTAATATCTAATGAGTTTTCATCAATCATCTCACTTATTGCTTCATTTAGGAGATTTGATAAGGAGGCTGTGAGTGTTTGTGTTAAAATCAGTCATCTCAGTCCTCCTGTTTCTCTGGTTTCTTCACACTAAAGCCCCTAGACCTCTCATGGACGTCATTTTGGAGCCCCTACAAGGACACGGCCCCACACTGGAACAGGTCTGCTGGGGAAATGTGTGAATGTGTGTGTGTGTGTGTGTGTAATGGAAAAGGCGGGATTAGATCCATCATATTACAATCCTGTTAGAAGGTTCAGGTTTTCAGTGTGTGTGTATATATTTGTGCATGTGTATTTATGAGACGTTTCAATATAGCACACTGAATGTCCATTTTCCATGTAGTATTGGATCTTTTTTTTCTGAGAAGAAGCTACACAACTGCTCAAAACTGTAGCAAAAAATGCTAATGAAATCCCCAAGTCACCGAATCATAAATTCTCTCTCCCAAACATCTAAGTTTTTCAGAAATCCCTGGCAACCACATAAACAACCCACAGCTTGTGTGGATGTCGTTATGCATGTGTATAATAAAGACAGACAGACAGACAGACGAAGAGAGAGAGAGAATGAGAGAGAGTCTGCTTTTGATAAGGGAACATAAGCATGTGTCTCATACACCACCCTTCCCTTGAAGATTAGCTCAGGGAGGGGTGGGGGGGGGCGGGTGTAAGTCATGCAATCGTTTTTTCAACATGAAACTTTACAGGGATTGAAAGAGAGAGAGAGAGACCCAGATTCGGAATGAGACAGACGCTACGACTGACCTAAGAATCCCTTCATTAATAACACTTAACAGTACATTCTTAATGATGCGCTGTAGCTTGAAACGTTCCAAAAGTTTTTTTGTGTTTCGGGGGTGAATGGGATCTAAACCAGACAATGGCATTTTAGTGATGCTAGCTAATGCAGGCTATTAACCAGAAGTACTAAACTTTGACATATAACTTCTATTGCATTGCTTGTGCTGTGGACATGAATAATAGCTCAAATTATACAGCTTAAGCATTCTAAGCTTCACTAACTAACTCTAACTTTTCAAGTATTCAAACTTTTTGTTTTTTTGCAAAAACAAAATGTGCAAAAAAAACTCTCTGCCTTATATTTCAGGTTGTACTTGATAGTGTTGTTATTGTTAACTACAACTGAAACTACTAGAATGCTTTAAATGTAAAAATACAATAAAATCTAAGTTTTAGATGAAAAACTTAAACTTAAAAAAATGAAACAAAAAACTTAAAACATAACGAAAATTAGAAATGTTACCTTGGTAACGAACTAAAATAAGGTAACATTGATGTAATAAAATGACTAAAAATAAACTAAAGCTAAATAGAATTATTTACAAAATAATAAAAATGTCTATAACTCAAAGCATAAAAATAAATGCTAATTCAAAATTATTCATCTCATGTCGCAAAGCGGAAGTAAACTATTTCCATTAGCCGCTTTAGGTAAATAAATAAAAAATTAACAAAGTGCAGTAAACGGTAAAACTATTTGCGCTACAAACCAGTGTGTTTATGATTACGATAAGAAATGAAAATAATATTATAAGAAATACCAGTTTGCAATATCAAGCAGCATAATGGTCATCCACACTTATGTTAAAAATTAGGGTGGATAATAATAAAATAGCACTGCTACCTTTGCCATATATAGGGGCCAGAATAGAGACTTTGGGGTTTGCTCTGGTACACAGTCACCTACAGTAGCAACCATCAACGAATGCATAGCTATGTGCTTACAATGTCTCAGAATGTTAGCAACCATATATCAGTCTTCTGGCAAACACTCTAGGATTGAGTTCGTCTAAATTTTGCTTGAAAACCGCAATTCTTGACCTTGAGTGGTTCATAGGGACTCTTGCATGAACTAACCAAGAATTGCATTGTGTAGACCAGTATACAGGTGCCTATGTTCTCTGGAGGAGAGAAAGAGAGAGAACAAATGTACTGCTGAAGTGCTCACTTTTAGAACAATAGATATGTCCTTGGCCTAGATGTGCCATTACTCAAATCTCCCCACAGGTGAAACCATACATCCATTTAATATAAAACTCTCACATGTCACAGTCTAGTGATTTAGGGCAGTCAAGCTAAGTCAAAGTGTTTATTTGTCCCTTTCAAGGAAAGTCAGTTCACTTGGCGGCCATATTTTCAACACCTCCAAGTAGTAATGCCTAGTATCTACTTGGATGAGGAAATCATTTCAAAAACTGCTTTGCCAAAACTCACATTTAAGCAACATATTTCAAATCAGCAACAAAATTTGACATAATCTGTCCTGTAAATGTTGTTTCTTTGCTCAAATAGCATCAAAAAACGTATATTTCCCAAGCGCGGATCTCACAACACTGTTTCTGTGGGAACTGGCAGCTATACTGGCACAATGACTTTACCAACTGGCAACAGACTCTTTTATTTCGGAAAGCGGTTACTAACTCCGCCATATTTCGCATTGCATTTTCACCTGTTCGTAGTTAAATGACTGAAAGATCTAGTTTTTGTGCTGGGTTTCAACACTGTGAAAGTGCTGTGAGCTGACACTCAAAAATGACTTTGTTGTACCCTAATGTAATGCAATAAATGATATGTTTTACTTAAATTGACCTTACCAGGTCAAGAAAATATGATCATATTACCCCTTGCCGCTGTCGCCTCTGGCTTGCTTAGTTGGGGACACTTCATTTCCAGCGATATCGTTGACTTGATTGCAAATGATTGCAAAGATACTATTTAAACTGAACTGAGCTGGATGATGACATCACTGAATTCAATGATGAACTGTCTTTAACTGAAAAATTAGTGTTTACTATTTTCATTTTGCATTATTGACACACTATTTTCCTAATTAATGCTGTTCAGTTGCTTTGACACAATCTGTATTGTTAAAAGCGCTATATAAATAAAGGTGACTTGACTTGACTTAAATACAGTAGCAGTAGCAGTTAATTAGATCTCAATCCAAAGTGTTTATTTGCAGTCCATTATTTGGATTTTCATGAATCAGCCAGTAAAAGATTTAATATTCAGAATGTGTGAATGTATTCAAATGAATGAAACAATTTTAAGCCATTTTTTTATTCATTTATAAGCATTTTAATAACATTTTTCATTTAACAAATCAATTTTAGACATTTTTGGCAAGTCATTTATTGGAAATCAAGCATGAATTAAATATATTTTTAGACCTGGAATTTTTGCTTGACAAGTTTTTAGCACAAAATCACTTTTCTCATGTGCATCTCTCAGTCACAGGCAGTGGTATAGAATTTTCTTAAAGGTGACATACCTTGAAAATCTGATTTAAGTGGTATAATCGGGTGCCTGGTGCATCTACCAACCCAGAAAAGGTGAAAAAGAACAACCCAGTAATTGTTTTGGTTAGCCGTTCTCTGCAATCGTGGAAAAAAATGAGCCGCTCAGATTTCGCTCCCCCCGTGACATAGAAAGGGGATCTTATTATAATATTACTGCCCCGTAATTTGCAAGTTTCCACCCACGGCGCTGCCAATTGTGTTTTCGCAAGCGACAACGGTGTACCAGTTTAACGCCATGGTGAAAGTTTGAGCAAAACATGCTAACTGCTCTGTCTCTGGCTGCACTGACGAGCACAGAACACTATTTAGCCAGGAGACAAGAGAGCAGTGGATTTATTGATTTATTTACTGTATATGCTGCTACAAAGATCTAATATACAGTAAACATGTGATTTCTTTCCCAGCTGTTTACCTTCGCAAACATAACCAACTGTTTTTGTAACTCGTGTGTTTTAACATAAACTTGTGTATTTGGCAGCGCAATAAGACATGAAAGAGAACTTAGTTTAGTACTCTCATGCCATGTGACAGCCGCTTTCTGTGCACGTGCTTCGAATGTGTGCGCTCAGAAAGCCGTATATCAGAAGTTTAAACTAATATGGTTTAAAACTGATGATTTCAGCGTGATAGACATGATAATCAAAACCAAACAGAAGTTTTTTGGCAGAGTATCTGAGGTACGAGCTGTAAAGGCACAGCTCTATTCTGGAAAAGGGGGCGGGGAGCAGCAGCTCATTTGCATTTAAAGAGACATGCACGAAAACAGCGTTTTTCTGCTTCCACTCAAAATAGGCATTTTCATATTATAAATGATCTGTGGGGTATTTTGAGTTGAAATTTCACAGACCCATTCTGGGGAAACCTGAGACTTATATTACATTTTGTAAAAAGAGTCATAATATGTGTCCTTTAATATTCAGTCATGAAAGGGGTTTACCTCACTCACCCCTATACCATTATCCTGCAGTTAATCATTGTTTATGGGGCTCCTGAAAGGAACTGCCAATATTTGTCATCAACTTTGTTGAATATTTACTAATTAAATTAATTGCAGTCAATAGTTTCACTATGATTTGGAATCTGCCATTGCAAGCACATTACTAAAATACTGCCAATATTGCTCATTTGACATGTTTTGCTGACTAATAGCAACCAGTATTTAGGTTACTTACTCTCTTAAAGATCTTTTTAGGGCTTATTTAGGGTAGAGACTCTCACCTGAACTATTAGACAGCTGGGCTCCCCTGCTCTGTTAGAGTAAAGAGTGAGTTCAGAGAGCAGCAGGTTACATGCAGACTAAAGTCTTCTGGGATTGAGCTTGGAGCCGTTGTCAGGCACCCCAGTCAGCAGGGAGTCTGTCTCTGTCATCACATGTTCATGTGTGGAGCATGAGCCTTTTGACAATGTGTTTGCATGTTTGTGTTTGATTATGCTTGTGTGCACCTCTGTGTGTTTTACATTGCCATTTGCATATTCTGTTTGTATTTTCTGTGCGTTTATATGTGATGTAACTGAAAGTGCACGTCACTGTGTGTGTCGTCGTGCTTTAAGTGTGCGTTTGTGTCTGTTTTCCGATTCATCTAATTGTCAGGTCCTGGATGGTGGCCTGGTCCCTTGTGGTAAAAGCTGTTGTTTGCTTGGTGCATCTGTCGTGCTGTATATCTCTCCAGACAACTCTCGCAACACGATAGCTCTCTTGTTACCTTCACCTCTGCTTCAAACAAACAGTGCAGCTTCAGAGTGACAAACTCTATCCTCTATACGGTTAAAGACCTTAATTTCATCTGACGTCATAACGTCATGCGGTCCTCACTTTTTGCCATGGCTGATTTTGTTCCACCACTTCTGAAACCACTTGCTGCAAGGATATATATATATATATATATATATATATACAGTAAATGATACAGAAGTAGCATCACTATAAAAATGGCAATTCACTGTGCTTTTGAAAGGGTATTAGTTATATTATATCATGTAATATTAGTTATATTATTGTTTACATTTCAGTTTTGACTTGTAAACATCATTTCTCTTCACAACATACAATATAAATATCAATAGCAATTCAAAAGCTTGGTGTACTTTTTTATTAATACGTCTATTTAGCAATGATGCATAAAACTGCTCAAAAGTGAGAGTGGAGAGAAAATATTACAAAAGATTTCTATTTCAAATAAGTGATGTTCTGTTGAATTTTCTATAGAATCCTGAAAAACGTTTCCATGGTTTCCACAAATATATTAAGCAGCACAACTGTTTTCAACATTGATAATAATAAGAGCTGTTTCTGGAGCATCAAATCAGAATATTAGAATGATTTCTGAAGGATCAGGTGACATTGATGACTGAAATAATGGCTGCTGGAATTTCAGCTTTGCCATCAGGAATTTATTGAAATATATTTAAATAGAAAACAATTATTTAAAATTGTAGTAATATTTCACAATGCTGTTTTACTTTTGATTAAATGGAGTTTTGGTGAGAATAAGAGGCTTTAAATAAATAAATACATAAAAAAGTTATTGACCACAAATGTTTGAACGCTAGTGTAGTTTAACATTTGATGACCTCCTTCAGAACTGTCCCCTCCAGCTTTTAAAAAAAGAAGACACCCTTGACACTAATTGTGAAGTGGGTTCTTAGTCACATAGTGTGTACTTGAAGCCTAGTTTTCTAGACTAGCGCACTTTAATCATTTTATAAAAGTCTAATCACTTCAGTTCACAGTTAATGCTGCAAAAGTGCTTTGAGAACACTGTCATCCCAAAAGCAGCATTATCGCCTGGTTTTACTGCAGGAAATCTGTGGTGGTCTTTGTTTAGAACTCCCTTTGTACCTAAACGCACACTAATTAATTATTCAGTTACATTTGAGAGATTTACCATAATGGTTTGATGTGAAGTGGCTTTTCACTGTTCTCCATCCATTTTTTCCCTCTTTATTTTGTAAGAATTCTAGGAATCGTATGAATAGCTTTGCATATTTGCAGTATGATTTTCCATATGAGAAAAGGAGGATTTATACATACTGTAATAATGTTGCCTATAAAGATACCTTGTTTTAGTCAGAGTTGCATTGGGCTAAATGAGTAGTGTTTTCAGACTACATGTACTTTTAGGTTTTCAGTTTCCATTTAAATTTTAGTGTGTTAGTATTTTTATTTTTTTTTTTGTAGTAATTTTGTTACGTTTTTGTTATTTTTAATATTGCTATTTAGCTGAAATGTATTTTTATTTCAATTTTAGTTTTAGTAATTTTGGCACTTATTATATTTCGCTTAATGGCCAAAGCAACATCTTTCATTTTAATTGTTATCTAATATTTCATTTTATTTTAGTAGCTGATGAAATCCTTGCATGATAAGGATGCTAACTTAGATAGCTGCCTATGTAGACAGTAGTAAACAAGGTATCGAAACCTAAAGAGAGCTAAAGCCTCTGGATTTTGTAGAGGTGAACATAAGACTGACCGTGTCACCTCTGCTATCATTTTTTGTTGCAACACTGAAAACGATTTTAGTGCTAATATAGAAATGGTAAGATGATGAAGAGAGGAAGAGAGTTACGAGTACGCAAGTCAATTGCTCGTTCCTTTTAAGGAAATGGCCTAGTATACTACAAAGATTTACCGTTGTTGAAAGATTCAGGAGTAATGGCCAAGGTATTACTGTACACCATTTATTTTATAATGGCAGTGAATCATGTGGCATTTATGCCTGAGTCCTCCTCTTCTCTCTGAAGAGTGTGTGTGAAGAGGACAGCACGGAGTCAATAGCTTCACTCTGAGACATGCGTCCTCTAATAGCAGGTGGGAGGTTAAGTGCTATAATAAAACTACAAGGACCATGGCGGTCACTCTTCTTGGGGCCTTCTTGTTGTGTGCTGCCACACTGTAAAAAATGATATGATGAAAAAGCCATGACAACTTATGTTTTTAAGTTACTTTAACTCATAAAAATAATTTAAGCAATTTCAACTTTTTTTTACAAGTTATACTAGATTCAACTTGATTTTTTAAGTCAGTTTAATGTTACTGAAATTCAAAGAGCCCAATTTAGTTCAGTGAACTTAACATTTTAAGTTGTAGCTTATTGGCACTAACCGGCCGAATCTCTGGACATGGATTCATGCGCAGGAGTCAAATTTGTACATGAATTTAATATCAGAGTCCTTTCCAAGAAAAAAAAATATTCTGCAAATCTAGACATTAGACTCATGTTTGAAACATGAGACATCGCAGTGCAACATCAAACAAGGAGACACGGGC
>NW_015548231.1:946571-951536 GCF_001515605.1 Sinocyclocheilus anshuiensis | reverse complement strand
TTTTTGTTTGTTATTCAAAACCTTGAATGCGTTTAATTAATTTGTGTATATTGAAGTCTGTCAGTGTGTATTGTATATAGAATAACCAACTGTTAGTAATTTTTACTGTTATTTTCTGATTTTAAAGGCTCATGGTGTGACACTTCATACACACAAGAAGGGCGTGCAAGCTGGCCTCCTAATAAGAAGACTACGATGGTGCACTGCAGGACACCTTTCTCCTTTTAAATGTTCAAGAAAAAAAAGGACTGTAATGGACATGTATGTGTGTTTTTTTTTTCAAGCTTGTCTCAACTTTGTATGAGAGTTTCTTGGCAGTTTTTTGCTACTTTTGTGCACTTGTTGTATACATATACTGGCATTCACACATTAGCATGCACAGGCAGGTTGTGTACTGTTCTTAATATTAAAACCCTGTTTATAAGCACTGCAAGAAAAAAATAAATTTTAAATGTTTCAAACAAATGTATATTTTTTTTATCTGGATCTAAAATAAAGTTTACATTATCATAACTAGAAAATTAATGTTAAAAATGTTGAACTTAATTTGAAACAGCAAATATTGTAAAGTCAAATGAACTTCAATTAAACAGTTCAGGAATAGGCAAGATTTAAATTAGTGAGTTGAAATGACTTGTACTTTTAAGTTGATTTAACTTAAAATTTTAAGGCAGCCACAAAACTTATGTTTTTAAGTTGAAAGGGGTGAACATTTTTTACAGTGCAGGCTTCAGCGTTTGCCATTGGGTGTATAATTTCAAAAGACAACTCGAGGCTGTTATTAGCCAAATGTTTAAAGTATAAGCCAGCCCTTGTAAAAAGTGTATATTTATGCTTAATGGTGTGATTTCGTGTGTGTGTGTGTGTGTGTGTGTGTGCTAAGCAGGTGAATTCCAAAGTGTAGTTTTCAGCCCTCTTGACCTCATGAATATTACATCAGTGGACTGAGGGCATGCAGAAGAGTAGATGAAATATTTACTACCACCTCCACCTCCATTCTTGTTTTAGGCAAGTGTTTGTTCTAACTATGATGGACCACTGTGTAAATAGCTGGCCTTTATGTGCACATTAACCCTTAAAATCATGCATGTTTTGCAAATTATTCATACATGCCTTGTGGAATTACAAATTGCCCATATGCAAAAATGTCAGGCTTTGTAATGTCAATAAAATAATAATACTGAATATATTTTGGTATTTTATTTGTCACGTATCACATAGATATTGCAATAAATGATAGAACAGGATTCATTACTTCTGTACAGCACTTCTACAAATATGACATGATCAATGTTATTTATAAAAGTTTCAGAATTTCTTAGACAGTTCATCACAGAAAAGTTATGGAATGCTTAAGTGGTAGGGCCACAAAAAAAAAAGTGGTTGAGATAAAGGGTGGAATAAGACTCATTAAGTATTAAGAACTGTATTTATCCTAAATAAATAAGGTATCATCTAGCACAGTGATTGTGTAGTGTAGGATTTAGAGGATTTAAATTAATCTGGAAGTGTTTACCCATGTATGAGATCTGAGGAAAAAAAGTTAGAAGGCCCTATGTTTGTAACTGAACTGAGCACTGGACGTTTCTAAATAAATAAACAACAAAACTTTAATTTTTTGTATAACATTTTACATTTGTAGATTCAGTGGTAAATTGTATTGATGTTGGTCATATTAATTTTAGCAAATATTTTATAAAATACAAATACATTTTACATAGCGTTCACACCTCCATACGTATTGTGAGTCGTCACTGGCCCGTATGGGCGGAAGTGCTTGGTAACGCAGTGCTGCCATCTTGAGGTCATAATAATGATATTGCAACTACATTTTGGGTGAGACGTATTAACTGTGCGCACAGTAGAGACTTTGAAGACGGTGTGCTTTTAGTACGGAAGGCGGAGGGCTTTTGAAAATATTGAAATGCCATGTTTCTATGCGTTTTGAGGTTTCTACCATCTGAGCAGTGACGGAGCTGAAGACTGACACGTTAAAAATGTGATCTGACGGTAACCAGGCGACCGCTTTCTGCATCAATACCCGTATTTCCGTACTAATACCAACTATCTCTCAATTTTCGGGACGACTCGTGCTGAAATCTCCTAATAACATGAAGCATCGCATGGTAAAAATTCATTTTCTCAGTAGTGTGGAATCAAATACATTCAGACGGATGAGCGCATTTATACCGGTGTGATGTGATGGACGATCAGCTAATCACTGTTTGACAGTATGACTGACATAAATAGACCGAATTTGTATGTATGTAGAGAAGCTTTTTAATACAAATTTGAATTGCATCATGCCAGAAAGGTTACAGTGTACATACTGGTATTTTGGGCTTAATCTGGGATTATCATTCCGTTTTATGAAATGTGACCCTGGTCCCTGGACCACAAAACCAGTCGGGTCATTTTTTGTTTTAATTGATATGTATACAACACCTGAAAGCTGAATAAATAAGCTTTCCATTAATGTGTGGCTTGTTAGGATAGGACAATATTTGACCGAGATACAACTAGCCTATTTGAAAATCTGGAATCTGAGGGTGCAAAAAAAACAAAAACAAATCAAAATATAGAGAAAATCGCCTTTAAAGCTGTCCAAATGAAGTTCTTAGCAATGCATGTTACTAATCAATTGATCTATTTACGGTAGGAAATTTACAAAATATCTTAGTGGAACATGATCTTTACTTAATATCCTAATGATTCTTGGCATTAAAAAAAATCGATAATTTTGACCCATACAATGTATTTTTGGCTATTGCTACAAATATACCCCAGCGACTTAAGACTGGTTTTGTGCTCCAGGGTCACATATGAAAAGGAATGACTTTGCTCTGTAATGTTGTCTTGTATTATAAAGGTAGATTGAATTGGTCATAGAATGGAGGTTCCTGCAGTAAACCACAGCTATACACATCCACCACCACAGCCATGGGCCGGACAGAGTCCCAGGACCCCAAACAGGCCTTCACCCAGCTGTCCATTTCCTTCATATCACTATCCAAACCTGAACCCAGATCAGCAGAGTGTGACCCCCATGACCCAAACGACAGGAACCGCAGCAGGCCATCGGCCTCAGTCACTGTACTGGGACCCTTCACAGCAAAGCTACCAAGGTAAGAATAATACATCTTTGAACATCACAATCTATGGAGAATTTAGCTGTCTGATGGAAGAACATGCTAACATTTTTGATCCTGTCTTGTCACAGGAGTGTTAAAGCCTGTTCCTGAGATTACAAATAAGACGAATCAAGGAATGCCACAGAGAAGCTACTCATTACCAGTGAGTGCATGACATTGTAGGGGAGATCGGGGGATATTGTACCATTTTGTTTTCTTTTTTATGTCGTATTTCAGGGTACATTTTTCTTTTTTCAAACTAATTAAAATCCTATACTCATTCTACTTTATCTTATACAATTTTATATATATTATATTTTATATATAATATTATTCTTAAATGTTTTTCACCTTTATCTGGTATTAAATCATTTAGCTGTCCCAGATTAATATGCATTGAAACCAAAATTCTCACTGTAATTCTACATTGTAACAAAAAATGATTAAATATTTTTTAAAGTAAACTACAATAAAATATATTTTAACATACATGTAAAAAAAATGTTTCTACCAGTGACAGTGTAAGCATCTGTCATTATGGTGAACTTTTATCTCTAATTTAGTGATTTAATAAATAAAACAAAATTGTCATTAAATAAAACAATAGCACAACACAAGAAAAGTTCTGGAAATTCAAAAATATCTAAATTAAAAAGTTGTAACAATCACACTTCTTTTTCCCAGACAGAGTGAACTTTAATGAGTAAGTGCTCTTTAAGTGTCGTCAGTATGGCTTGTATGTGATTGATGAAAAGTTATCTAATTGTCTCAGTCTCATGTATTATACAAGCATGTGGCCCACATGATCTGTATTGAATTTACTGAAGAATCACTTTCTTTTCCTCTCTTTTGTCAGACGAGTCTAGTGTCAAATTCTAAGACAGAGTCTCGGTACGGCCTGGATCCTCAGCTTCTGCCCAGTGTGGTAAATGAACCGGCCCTCTTATTCTGTAATGTTTCCATCAAGACAGCTCAGGTTTGATTGCACTGTTGTGCATGGCTGTGTTATTTTGTCTCAGTTTCTAAATGTCTCTTAAATGTTCAGGTCCAGGTGATTAAAGAGGACAGGATCCAGTGGGAGGGGAAAGTGTTTGTTTCAGAATGCAAATCTTCAGTTCCCCCTCTCTCCTCAACACAATGCACCCTGGAGGACAGAGGTACTGTCACTGCTGCCAAGTTTAGCCCGCATTATCTTTTGACTTTGTTCCCAAATTCACATGAAAAATAAATGTGATGCACCTGGTTTTCTCATCACAACAGCTTTTGTTGTACTTTTGTTGAAATGATTTTGACCTTAACTGACTTTCAGACAGTGATGGAGCCAGACGCACAAAGGTAATGAAATATTGACAGGTGTTGTTCTTATAATGAGACATCATGATAATCTCAAACACAGCTGCTGTTTTTCAGTCTTGTAAATACAGCAGCACATTAACGGTGGAGTCCTGCTGACACTAGGACAAACACACAGTATGCTGTGCATTTCCATTACAGCTTCAATGTTCTTTCTTTAATTAGGCTGTTTTTAAAGTAATAATATGATCTTTATTATTATTAATAATAATAATAATATAATAAATACTATTATTACTACTACAACTAATAATAATGATTTAAATGCTGTTTGACCAAATACAACATCTGGCACCAAAAACATCATTATCTATTGATGGGCATTAAAAATTAATTGTGTATTCTGATCTTTTTCTTTTTTTTTTTGGAGAAAGAAATTAAATAGTGAAAGTGACATGACATGTGGCCAAGTATGGTGACCCATACTCAGAATTAGTGCTCTGCATTTATCCCATCCAAAGTGCACACACACAGCAGTGAA
>NW_015548231.1:941292-946410 GCF_001515605.1 Sinocyclocheilus anshuiensis | reverse complement strand
AAAATGTCACTTTTATTTGTCTTATTTGCTAGGATGTTATTTGTGAGTCATTCTGTCATCTTGAGAAATCCCAATCACCTTCACATACTCTTCAGTGTTTTACTGTGGCCTGCTCTTGTAAACATGCTATGTGAATGTTTTCCACAGCGTGATGTGCCAGTTTGTGAGGCGGGAGATTGTGTTAAGGGCTGTGCACACTGCGGGGCCTTCATGAGCCCTGCTATGAGCTGGCAGGACTGCGGGCAAAGATTCTACTGCCCTTTCTGCGACAAACTCAATGAAGGTAAGTCTTGCTTGGCCTACAGTCATTCTCAATTTTCGGTTAAAGCTGTGCACATATGTCCTTCCATCTTTGCTCAAGTATGTATTTTTCTCATAGTGCCATGGCAGTCCTATCAGCCCACTAATCAGGGTCGCCGTGTCGACTGCGAAAAAAAACCTGAGCTCAGTCTTGGCTCATATGAGATCCTGGAAAAACAGACGGTCGGGAATGGCATGGATTTGTTTTGAACTTTATTTTTCTCTTGTTTTATACTATATGTAACTGTATTAGATTAGATTAAACATCAGTATTTAATAAAAATTGAATTTAGGGTTAATAGAAACAGCTAGTTCAAAGCTGTTTCATTTTTTTTTTTTAAATATACACTACCATTCAAAATTTTGAGGTCAGTAAGGATTTATTTATTTGGCAATGACACATTCAATTGAAAAGTGATAGTAAAACATTTAGAATATTATTACAAAAGATTTCTATTTCACATAAATGCAGTTGTTTTGAACTTTGTATTCGTTAATCCAGAAAAGAAAGTATCAAGGTTTCCACAAAAATATTAAGCAGCACAACCGTTTTCAACACTGATAATAATAATAAATGTTTCATGTGCATCAAATCAGCATATTAGAATGATTTCTGAAGGATTGTGTGACTCTGACGACTGGAGGAATGATGCTGAAAATTTAGCTTTGATCACAATAATAATTTCATTTTAACGTACATTAAAAGAGAAAGCAGTTATTTTAAATTGTAATAACGTTTTACATTATTACTGTTTTACTGTAATTCTTAATTAAATAAGTGCAGCCTCTGTGAGCATAGGAGACTTATTTAAAAATATTTTTTAAATATCTTACGGACTCCAAACTTTTGAATAGTAATGTACATACAGTAGTCAGCTTTTATATTGATGCCAGTTTTATCTAAATTGTTGAATAGCTCTGACCTCCACTATGATCTACTTAACAGGGTAAAGCTGCTGTGTTGCTGCTGGCGATAGATGTATCTGCCAGTGCAATGAGAACGGGGCAGCTAGACCACATTTGTAAGCAGATTTGTTCTCAACTGCAAGCTTTAAATGGGTAAGGGATGTTAACGTTTAAAATTATTTTCACAATCATGTCCATTCCTAATGTTTGAAATCAATTCTGGAATTCAAATGGCTTGTGAATGTTGTTTCTTTGTTTTAGGCTTGAAGAAACTGACCGATCAGATCTTCGAGTGTGTTTGATGACCTATGACAGCCGGATCCATCTGTATAACCTGAGTCCAGCTCTGTCCCGTCCTCACATGATGGTCATCACTGACTGTGAGGAGCTGGAACTTCCTGTGGTGGAGGGCCTTCTGGTGCCACTGAAAGACTGCAGACACATTCTTGAGAGGTTTTGAAACTGCATTTGTTCTACTAATATAATTATCATTGAAACAAGAGCAAAATAGTCAACAATATAGTTAACAGTAAAGTTAACAATATAGTTAACTATTCCTTTCTTCCTGGGCAGAGTTCTACAGGAAATTTCACTTTTCAACCCTGAGTCGGATGGATCCGGCTCACAAGAGCTTTCTGTTTCTGCAGGGCTGAAGATTCTTCAGGCAAGAGCCTTAATATGAGTCTTAAACATGCACATGCCCTTGCTGAAAAATCCAGTGTATGTGCTGCAAATGTTGATTTATAAATCTCTTGCGTCTCATTTCAAAAGGATGCAGCGTCTCCAGGCAAATTATTGATCTTTCATTCCTCGCCTGTTTCTGAAGGCTCAAATCAGAAAAGCTCCTCTGGTTTCTTCAGCTCTAGCAAAGTGAAGGTGAATTAAAGAACGTGCAATTTTTCCACAATATTGTCCATGACGTTAATTGTCTAAAAGTGTTTTATTTATCTGCTTCCTCTTGGTTTCATATTAGTCCATCTTCCAAGGACCAGATTCTTCGATCTCATTGGCTAAAGAATGTGTCAATCAAGGCTGCAGCGTGCACATTTTTGTGTTCTCCCATCATGAAGTAGGCGGGGCTTGGCCAGGGCACATCCCCTTTCTCACAGGGGGTGGGGTCATCTGCTATAACAGTCTACAGGTAATAAATGCCATCTGTTCTCAGTCGACATCAGGTACACCCTCATGTCCTATTATATCAGACGAAGAAAACCTTAGAGCCCAATTAATTTAAAGCTGCTGCACAAATTTTAAAATTCAAAACAACCCTATGGCTGCATCGAGAATTAGCCTGGAATGTCATAATGGTTGGTACTTGTTAAAAATCTCTGCTGCTAATATAAGGCTTTTGTTGACATCCTATTAACTGGAAGTGTTACAAAGGTTGCCTTCCTGCTCTATCATAGTCCCCCTGAGCAAGCCACTTGCCTGCTCCAAGAGGACCGTCCCTGCAATTAGAGCACTGTAGTAATGGATGATAAATGTCTGTTAAATGATAACATGACCATGATAACCGGTATGAATGGTAACCAGATAACAAAGATTCAGATTTACTGGAAATGTGTAGAATCAAGCTCTTTATCTGGTTGCTATGGCTCCTTCATCGCCAGTCCTGACTCCGGCTGTGTTGACATGGTGACATTCTTTTATTATATATTTTTATACTGTACTGTATGTAGTGTGTAGTATATTTAGGGCCCTAAACGCGGACGGAATTGTCATAAAAATGGAATTTACTGTGTAACACTGAATGTCATGGAATTTGCCAAATTTTGGATGAATAAATAAAAAGTAAGTCAGTGCACTTAAATCAAAACGCAATATAGACTAAGGTCTGTGAATATAAAGCCGCAAAAGACTATTTAAATATGAATCCTGCTTGCTCTGCGTGTTTGTGTGAAGGACTGGCATAGACATGCGGTTTCATTTACTACATACTGAAGTATGTTTTTCCAACCTCTGCCGCCTCGATATGAGTACATGAACACATTAACAGAATCTCTAGAACTGCTCTGAGAGTCACTTTATGAGCATTTTAGCATTTCTTTTGAGAAAAAATTATTGTCATATCATTTACTAACAGAAACCAAAGGTCTTCACAGCAACCCGTCAAAATAAAAGTTCAGTTTAACTTGAAGAAACTGTAACAGAAATATATTACTTAATTTAATGATAGTGCTACTACTAATAATAAAATTATAATTAAAACATTATTTTTTAAGGAATATTTACCAGGAAAATTGACCAGAATTTAAATGCATTCAAATGCAAGTATTTCTGAAAAATAAATAAATAAAATAATATTTTTTAATAAAATTAATTAATTAGGGATACTTTTGATTATTAAAATTTAATGAAAATGGAATACAGAATGGAAAACAGAATTTGGTCAAAATAAAACTGAATTTGAGAAAAAAAATAAAAAGTATTTCATAGGGCCTTAAAAAATAATTTTTGTTAAACGTTTAATAAGTTATTGTTAAATTATGTATTTCATGATTTCAATTAATTACACATGCTTTTTGATTCATTTTTTTCATTTAACCATTTAAACAGAGTCTAGAAAAATTAAACCGGGAAAAAAACGGAATCCAGAAAAATTTAAACGGAAAAAATGGAATTTGGAAAATATTAAAACGGAATTTGGGAAAAATAAAACGGATTTCATAGGGCTCTCATGTTCAGTATAATACTCTCATGTTGACTACTAGCGACCTGTCAGATGTCTTGTTTTGTGTAATGCGATTGTCACATATTCTTTTATTTCTATCTTTGTTTATGTTTTTCTTTTTCCTCATAAGCAAAACCAGTCATAATTTTTAGGTTTTTCATTGACTTTCTAGTAACAAACTGTCAATGTCTTAAAGAAAGAGACGTTACAGCATTAGCAACTAGTCATTTAATTTGGGTCTGTACGCTATGTGGATTTATTGTAATCAGAGTGAATTTTTCAGGAGTGACGTTTTCAGAATGTGGTTGTCACTTCTATAAATAACTAAACTAGGACACAGATACACACTTTATTCTGTCCGCTTCCTGCTGTGTGAAGAGAACTGGATTAAGCACTCAAAAGAAGAGTGACAACCATATTTAATGTAGTGTGAACAAACTGTGTCATTTCATACTAAATCTTTCCATGTACTTTTCTTTGCAGTCGGAGATGGAACAGGAATGCTTCCGAGCTGATCTGAGCAGATGTGTGGATATGCAGATGGCCTTCAAAGTTCAGCTCAGAGTTTTTGTCAGTAAAGGTTAGCAAAGGGGCGTATAAAAGAATCTAGAAACCCAGATTCCAAGACAGAGAGGAACTAAGAAGGTCATTACCAACTAAACGTTAAGACTGTAGTTGAGCATTGAATTCATTTTTTTAAATGTAATCAAATTAGACACCTACTATACATATATAGGTCATAGTCTATATAAAACAATCTGTCAAGTATCAAATCTTTTGAGTACTTGAATGGATAGTCACTTGTTTGTAACTTGAATTCGATGCATGAGTGCCAGATGTTATTTGTAAATAGCGGGTGGGTATATTAACAGCTCAGTCGCTGTGTTTCTGCAGAGATGCGCATATCTGGTTGCTATGGCTCCTTCATTGCCGGTCCTGACTCCTGCTGTGTTGCCATGGCAGCGCTTGATTGGCACACAGCTCTGGCATTTGAGTTCGCTCACAACAAGTCTTTGGATGAAACGAGGGGTGTAGCCATACAGGTAGTATTGATGTGATGATATAAAATCATAAATTATCATATTAGTCAGTCTCAAATTTTGATAAATGACACTTATCTGAGATGAATGGATATGATAAATAATTTGATGTGTTGTTCATTTAAAGGGGTCATATGATACGATTTCAATTTTTCCTTTCTCTTTGGAGTGTTACAAGCTCTTGGTGCATAAAGAAAATCT
>NW_015548231.1:940880-941100 GCF_001515605.1 Sinocyclocheilus anshuiensis | reverse complement strand
TTTACAACACTGTTCCAGAACAGTTCAACCCAAATATTCAGATGTGTCCAGTGCATTTTATGGAGGACTGTTTCCTGATCCTGGTAGAGTAGACTACAATGCTGGCTGTTCGGACTCACAGACTGTAAGTAAGTTTTTTATATACAAAGAATTTGCCACT
Organism: Sinocyclocheilus anshuiensis; assembly: GCF_001515605.1. Lineage (NCBI taxonomy): Eukaryota > Metazoa > Chordata > Actinopteri > Cypriniformes > Cyprinidae > Sinocyclocheilus > Sinocyclocheilus anshuiensis. Next base: position 940,940 of record NW_015548231.1, on the reverse strand, counting down.
GACGATTCAAACGTGAGTTTTGAGCAGTGTAGAGTAGCGCTTGTTGTTTGTCATTTCTCT
>NW_015548231.1:912608-940564 GCF_001515605.1 Sinocyclocheilus anshuiensis | reverse complement strand
TGTGGTTGCCGCAAGCCTGCCGGACGCTCCTTCGTCGAATCTGCCGGCCGCCGCTCACTCTAGCCACCGGCCTCCGGTCACTCAAGGCCGCCGTGTGTGACGCTGTGTTTCGTATGTGTTTTTTGAACCTTAAACCACATAAACACATTTCATTACACTAAATACGCAAAATAATGTTCATTTTAGCAGCATCATATGACCCCTTTAATATATTGGTTTGATTGTCTTCTCATCTGCTTGTGTAGTTTGTGCTGTCATACAGTAGCTCCTCCGGAGAGAACAGGACACGGATACACACCGTTATTCTGTCCGCTTCCAGTCAACCACTAGACACCTTTAGAAGCAGCCAGGCCGAGACGCTCCTCACATTCTACTGCAAGAAATGTATTTAAAAATATGAATATGAATCAAATACCAATATGAAATCAAATTTGACCTTATTTACTTTTTTAATAAAATATGTAATTTATTCACTACTGTTTAAAAGTTCGGGGTCATTTTTTAGAGAAATATTACTTTTATTCAGTAAGGATGCACTGAATTGATTAAAAGTGACAGTAAAGACATTGTGAAACACAATGCTGTTACTTTCTGTTCATCAAAAAAAAAATCACTGTTTCTATAAAAATATTAAGCAGCACAACTATATTCAAGACTGATATTGATTAAAAAAATGTTGAGCACCAAATCAGCATATCAGAATGATTTCTGAAGGATCATGTGACACTGAAGACTGGAGTAATGATTCTGAAAATTCAGCTTTGCCACCATAGGAATAAATTGCATTTTAAAATATATTAATATGCAAAACAATTTTGAAAATTGTGGTTATATTTCACAATATTACTGTTTTTATTGAATTTTTGATCAAATGGATATAGCCTTGGTGAACCCCAAACTTTTGAATGGTAGTGTACAAATAATATGTAATATAAATACAATAATATTTTTACATGAATTTGCTTATATAATGACTTATCATAATTAGCAGTGCATAATCAGTTGTTTTATTGCACTCAGCCCAGTCTTCCTTGTTTTACTTCAATTTGGTTATTTTTACTATAATATTTCTAACTTTATTTTGTCGGTGTGTGTGAGTCAGTGTATTCATTAGCACTGGAGAGTCCGCTGCAGTCCCTGCGTGAGGAGCTACAAACGGAGGTTACTGAGATGTTGGCTTGCTTCAGGAAACAAAGCTGCACTACCTCTGTGTCCCCAGGACAGGTGCGTTCTTCATATAGTTCTCTCTCTTTAATGAGGATCTCTCATAAGGTACTGGACCAGCACTGGACCCTTTTGAATATTCGGATACTCTAGAGATTTATCATACAGTTTCAGATGAAGCAATAATTTAGAAATATTAAACCATGATTTGGTGATACCAATTAAAAAGTAAGGTCCCGCCGTTTTCAGTCCAATATATTTTCAATTGCTCAAATAAATAGACATTGCCTTTTTTGTGCAAAGAGCCCTAGACAGTTATTAGCAAGTTGTGTAATTAGAGCTTAATCAGATATTTTAGGCCCGTGAAGTCTTCTAGTATTTAGGGGAAAAAAGTATTTTTAGGAGATGACAGACAGTCTGTTACTCCACTCTCAATTTATTTTACGATTCGTTAGCCTATTAATGATGCAGGCACAGATAACAATACTAAGAAGCCATTCTAAGAGATTCCTATTTCATTTGGATAATAGAGTCTTGAATGTCATACTCCTCTTTGTCTCTTTCTCTCTGTCTGTGTGTGTGTGCGTGTGTTTCTTTCTGTCAGCTGGTGCTGCCTCAGTTTCTGAAAGCCGTACCTGTCTACATTAACAGTCTGCGCAAAAGCGAAGTGCTGCTGCCTGGGCTGCGGAGCTCTGTACATCAGCGTCTACAACAGCGTAGCCTCATTGTCTCCATGGACACGCTGAGCACTGCTTCTCAGTTCTACCCACTTATTCTGCCTCTGGTGAGAGACAGACATCTAGAACATTCTGTTCATCCAAATTAGTCACTGAAATGAGACCGTTTCCTTGTCTGTAAGAATTCATAATTCTCAGTTGGATTGTTATGCACATGGCAGAATTTAGAGATGCCACATTCTTCACTACTCTAGCAATAAATGCATCTACTGTACTCTCACTCTCTATTTATAGCATTTTATTTTTTACTTATTATGTCAAGATTTCTGGCACCAAAGACAGTTATAATTAGGAATGCACAGTATATTAGTACCACATTGAATGTTGGCTGATATTAGAAATGTCTTTTTTAATTGATCAATATGTGATCAATATTGGAATATTTAATTGTCTATTTTTTATTCCCTTTTGTTGTCATATAATGCTTACCTAAAGTTAATCAAACTTTCATTTAAATTAACAGCATTTAAAATGGTTAATTTTAGTTTTAAAGTTGTATTCCTAGTTGTATAAATAGTATAAATGTTATCTATCATCTGCCATTTCTTGGTTATTGACCATAGCAAGAGAATAACCACCAGCTTATTGGCTGCTAATTAGTAACGTTAGACTAAAATGCCGGCAGTTCTGACTCACGTAAGTACGTTTTCATTTAAAGGATTTGCCACTGATGATTCAAACGCGAGTTTTGGGCAGTGTAGAATAGCACTTGTTGTTTGTTATTTCTCTGATCACAAATGCAGACAGGGTTTTATGTTTACGCGGCGCGATGCAATGCAACGCATTGGGGCATAGAGGAGAAACAATAATGTACAGTATGTGGAAAATAATGTGTTTTTTTTACTTTAAACCGCATAAACACATTTCATTACACCAAATACACAAAATAATGTTCTTTTTAGCAGCATCATATGACCCCTTTAAATAGACAAAATTTGAAACCAATAGTGTCAAAACCAATAAAAGCAGGCGACTGTACATTTAAGGTACAGTACAGTACTTAAGTAAAAGTACCTTTTTGTGTCTTTTTCTACTTAATTGGGAGCTTAAAACCATGAAAGTTTTTTTTCTGTATAGTACACCAAACTTAAAAAAAGAGCAAGAAAAATCCATGTCACATTTAAGTCCAACGCAAACTTCCTAAAATATTGATGCTTTCTCTCCTGACTGGATGATGATGCCACTGTCTCTGTGTTTACCCTTCTCACCCCTGCAGTCTGTCTCTGCTGATAATGTCAACATGCCATCATTAGGGGAAGCCGTGCGCTGTACTGTCTCTAGTCTGGATCCAGGGGGTCTGTATCTGGTCTACTGCCCACTGGCACTGCTCCTTTGGGTGGGCAGCTGTGTGCCTCCTCACACTCTTCTACAGCTTTTCAACACCAACTCCTTCTCCTACCTCACATCTGGAGAGGTGAGACAGGGACACACTGCGTTGGCGTTTACATTAGCATTTAGCAGACTTTATCCGAAGTGACTGACAAATGAGAACAATTCATAGAAGCAGTTCATCTAAGAGAGAATCTGAGGGTTGGATACATATTTTAAATGAAAACTTTAAAATGTAATCTGCTGTTTTCTACCATAATAGACTACTAGATAATGGGTAATTGACAAATAGTGGGTTCATGAACTATGTATAGGATTAGATATAGATAGTCATAGAATAAATGTACCTTTCAGATTAATCTCTTTTACTGGGATTCTGACTAGAATCTGATTTGTCTGTCATGGGTTATTTAATCATTCATCTAAATTGTCAAAACACTATTTTAAATGTAATATCTGATTTAGTATTGTATATTAATGACACTTTTTTAAGAAGTTAAACTCAACAAGGCTGCATTTATTTCATCAAAAATATAGTAATATTGTAAAATAATATTACAATTTAAACGAACTGTTTTCTATTTTGATGTATTTTAAAGTGTAATTTGTTCCTATAAAGGGAAAGCTGCATTTCCGGCAGTCATTACTCCACTGGTGTCATATGATCCTTCAGAAATCATTCTGATATGATTATTTAGTGCTTAAAAACATTACCTTTTACTATCAATGTTGAAAACAGTTGCTGCTTAATATTTTTGTGGAAACTGATACCTTTTTTTTTTTTATCTAGGATTCTTTGGTAAATAGAAAGTTCAAACAAACAGCATTTATTTGAAATAGTAATCTTTTGTAACATTATAAATGTGTGTGTGTGTGTGTGTGTGTGTGTGTGTGAGAGAGAGAGAAACACTGTTTATGTCGAAGTACCCATTCAAGGAGTTTTCTTCATAATGTTTTGCACTTATTGTATTTTAGTGCTTTGACTTCACTTTAGCCTCGTACATAGCATGTGTGTTGTATGTTCTCTGTAGATCAAACTTCCAGTGCTTGAGAACTCCCTCTCCATCAGCACCAGAGCTCTCATATGCTCTCTGCAGTCCTCAGCAGCTGTTACTCTCCAGGTGAATGACTCACACCCTTCATTTGCACAATGTTTAATTCAGGAACTGACAGGATGTGGACACAGAATGAACTATTTTGTTTATTTTTTTGCGACAAAAAATCTGCACAGCTCAAACCATAGTAAAACCAAACCATTTGACCGTTTTCCTTTCAAACTCAGTTGTGGCAGTAAAACATGTTTAATAGTTGAAAAAAAAGTAATTTTAATGTGTGTTTCTTTTTGTTCAGCTAAAACTGGTGCGGGAAGGTGACAGCTGTGAGGAGTCTCTGCAGCTCCTCCTGGTGGAGGACAAGAGTCCTAATGGTGGAGCTTCATACGCTGACTTCCTTTTTCACCTTCATGTCAATGCATTGCATCTTGTCGTGTGACAGTCTCTTCTCATAGACAAGGCTGTGGAATATTTGTAAAGTCCTTTGTGATAGTTCAGTCCCAATGTAGTTGACCTTTTGTTTCCTCGATAGCCATTGCTGCTGCTGTTCTTAAATCTATGAGGAAAAAGAGTTCTGTCTGGATTTACCATACATTTATCTCTGAAATATTTACATTTTACAACTTTAGTAAATGCAAATTCGATATGACCAGCTTGTTTTAGGAGAAATGCTGAATACTACGATTAGTCCTTTAATTTTCAAGGGCTTAGAATGACTGATTAGTGTTTGAACTCCCATCAAAGACTCAGTGATTAATGATTCTCTATTTGAAGTGTGTGTGTGTGTGTGTGTGTGTGTGTGTGTGTGTGTGTGTGTGTTTGGTTTGATTTAACATTTGCTCTTGTGTCATGAATATTGCACTCTGAATTGAATTCATGAATTTGCCCAACTGGCAGTGGCGAGTTAGAGTGTGCATGTTAATATTTTTCAAGCAATAATATATTCATTGAATTTTTGGTCTCATTACACCTCAATATTTAATGTCTTGATAAAACCCCTGATATTTTTCAAAGGGCCATCAGCATGTGGACCTAACACTTTACAGTTTTAATAATTTACGTAACATTTCTTTTGTATGAAGAAGATACTTTTCTCTCCAAAAATGAATAAATAACTGTAAATGTGTAACTGGCTCTGAATCATTCTCGGCCGAATCTCTTTAGCATTGATCTTCTTTCCAATGCTACGTTCTGGTGAAATTTCTGCCTCTCCTCCACAGAGAACTGAAAGGCAGCGAGAAACACTCCTAACGAGTCATACCAAGTCTAATTAGTGTAATTGGAGTTAATGATGTTGACATTGAGCTGAATATGAAATATCCGAGTGGTTGAAAACACACACACACACAGAACTAAATGAGCAATGTAAACATGATGGATCTATTACCTAAAAAATCATTTTGAATGCATCTGACCATTTCAGTTTAAAAATAAAAAATAACCAGTTTTCTCATACTTGATTTCACAAGATAACACTTTGTGTATTGCATTTGCATGTGAAAGGTCAGTGGAAGCCAACAAAAACCATGTCAGTCATCAGTCCCCCCCGTGGAAAAAACCCTATTACCATTTATCCTTGTGAATGCAAAAGACAACTATATGATCCTGTCATGCATATAAAATGAATAATAACACTTTATTTGTATGGGGCCTTGCATATAATGGAGCACAAAGTGCATAAGGGAGTACAAAACAGAATAAATAAAAAAACAGAAATACGCACTTAAAATGCAATAAAACTAATACGATTAAAAGGTAAAAAAGTGTATATTGTATAGTTTTCGAAATGCTAAACTCACGATGTTTGTTATGCATGCATTAAATATTTTATTTCCGTCTACCATCGATGCTTTATTTATATTTCTTTTGGTTTACACGCCGCTATCAGGATTACGTAAGAGCTCATCGAAATACAAATAGCCCCCCTCGTGGTTTGTCCCTATTTGGAGTTACAATAACAGTAATACAATAACGGAGCGCCCACGCACGCTAGTTCCGCCTGCCGCCGATAGGTGGCGCTCGCGCAGTCTATTTTGAAGGCAGGCGATTGGAGCACAGCGCGGGGGTGAGGACGCCCGCCGTCAGCATACACGCTGTCCTACTCAACCATTAACCTGTCATTTCAAGACATATCAGGCTTTATTTTTTTGGAGCGCAAAATCGAGGTGAATATCCAGGACGCTCTTTACTCGCCGAATTGAGGACGAATTTTAATTTCTTAAAGAAGCGTGTCCGAGACGGGAAGACATGGCCACGACTACATGTACGCGCTTCACGGACGAATATCAGCTGTACGAGGAGCTGGGCAAGTGAGTATCACGAGGTGGTCGGTTGTGCATGTGTGGAACTGTCCTGCACGGAGATTGCATGATGATATTTGGGCAGGGGAAGCGAACTGACAGCAAACGCGAGGTGTGGTGGTGCCCCGATAAGCGTGCTGTCACTGAGGGAGGAGATAGACACGCTCAAGCCCTGCCAAGATCCGCTGACCAGCACTCAGACCCGCTAATATTATTTCAAAACAACCCACTTGCAGATGCAACAAATATTGATTAGTGCAACACCCCGTAAGCTGCTATTTCATGCTCGGATGTAAAAGTAAACATGCACGTGCAAAATTCAGTGTGCATTTGGGTTGCGTTTGGCATTTCCACATAATCAACGACACGGTGCTTTATCTGTAATATATACTGCATGTAGACTATATGTAACCCTGGACCACAAAACCAGTCATAAGGGTCCATTTTTGGAAATTGAGATTTATACATCATCTGAAAGCTGAATAAATAAGCTTTCAATTGGTGTATGGTTTGTTTGGACAATATTTGGACGAGATTCAATCATTTGGAAATCTGGAATCTGAGGGTGCAAAAAAAGAAAAGAAAATCTAAATATTGAGAAAATCGCTTAGCAATTCTTAGCAATATTACAAATCAAAAATTAAGTTTTGATATATTTACGGTAGGGAATTTACAACATGTTTTCATGGAACATGATCTTTTCTTAATCCTAATGATTTTTGTCATAGAAAAAAAAAATCGATCATTTTGACCCATACAGTGTATTTTTGCCTTGTGCTACAAATATATCCGTGCAACTTATGACTAGTTTTGTGCTCCAGGGTGTCACGTATGATATAGCGATGTCCGAAATGTGAACTAATCGTTGATTCGGATCCTTTGAAGGACTCGGTTGATCCGTTTAACAAAACCCTTCTGTATTATTTGTTCACGAATCTGACTGAATCGGTGCGAGAGGCTCTCAAATGAACTCTCAAATGTTGTATGCATTTGGGGTGAACCGATAGAATATTTGCAATTTGAGGGAACTTTATTTCAGTAGCAGGGATATTAACAAATAAGACGTACTGGAACTATGCTTGCGTCTTGACTGTATGACAGGTTGCATCATAGTTGTGTAAATACTGTCATACTAACAGCTGTCTGAATAATTTTTGGTTGATTCTAATCTATTACATACCTGTCTATCAAAATTATCTAACATTATCAAGATGAATTTGTTCTGACACAGTGTAGCTCTGAGTTCTTGTCATATTTTATTACCATTTTCTAAACTATAGCGAATAAACTGTGATAATGTGAGAAATGTTGAAGGTGTCTGAATAAATTTTGGTTTGACTGTATCTATTTGATAAATGAAGTTAACCAACTAACATTATACATACCCTTTTGGTTTCTGTACCCAATATTTAAAAAATGTACAAATGCAATATATCGGTACCGGCAAGTACCAAAAATAAAAGTATCGGTATCGGGCGAGTACTGGAAAAAGTGGTATCGGTGCATCCCTAGTTGCATTTGATCCAAATGGGAAAAAAACGTTTTTACCCAAGAGGTGTAAATGAATTTTAATTTTAGGATTGCAAATGCAAATAATATTTAGGCTGTAAGTAACTTTTAAGAGCTAAAACACATTGATTTTAGGAAGTGGTGAGATATGACTATTTAAACGTTTTTGAGCTCCTAATATTTAATATTTTGCGCTGTCATGGCCTAATCATGGAATCATTGAATTGTTATTTTGAATCGGCTCTTTGAAACGAACTGTTTGGAAAAAACAATTCGCCTGAAGGAGTTTTTCGCGAGAAGGACTAAATACTATAAAAACTGCTATTAATATGATGGCCTATTTCATATTATTAACTCATATAAAATTTACCCAGAAAATCATTCTTTGTAAGAACCAAAATAATGCCTTGATAACCATGAGACACATTGTTTATGTGTAGAAATATTAATCTGAGTTTGGTTATTCAGTGCTTTATATGCGTGTAAGTGCATAGCTGTCTGGATTTGACCATCTCTTTAGTTTAAGTTTTTTAGAACTGGGATTGAATGTAGAGGTTATGTAAATTCCCTCTGGGAATCAAGTATTACAGGAGCAACGAGTGAATGGTGAGACAATGTGGAAGAGAAATGAACAGCAAGGATTTGGGTGAGGAAACATAGTGATGATTCATGGATCTGAAGGGGCAGCAGGGCAGGATGATAAATGAAGTTAACCAACTAACATTATACATACCCTTTTGGTTTCTGTACCCAATATTTAAAAAATGTACAAATGCAATATATCGGTACCGGCAAGTACCAAAAATAAAAGTATCGGTATCGGGCGAGTACTGGAAAAAGTGGTATCGGTGCATCCCTAGTTGCATTTGATCCAAATGGGAAAAAAACGTTTTTACCCAAGAGGTGTAAATGAATTTTAATTTTAGGATTGCAAATGCAAATAATATTTAGGCTGTAAGTAACTTTTAAGAGCTAAAACACATTGATTTTAGGAAGTGGTGAGATATGACTATTTAAACGTTTTTGAGCTCCTAATATTTAATATTTTGCGCTGTCATGGCCTAATCATGGAATCATTGAATTGTTATTTTGAATCGGCTCTTTGAAACGAACTGTTTGGAAAAAACAATTCGCCTGAAGGAGTTTTTCGCGAGAAGGACTAAATACTATAAAAACTGCTATTAATATGATGGCCTATTTCATATTATTAACTCATATAAAATTTACCCAGAAAATCATTCTTTGTAAGAACCAAAATAATGCCTTGATAACCATGAGACACATTGTTTATGTGTAGAAATATTAATCTGAGTTTGGTTATTCAGTGCTTTATATGCGTGTAAGTGCATAGCTGTCTGGATTTGACCATCTCTTTAGTTTAAGTTTTTTAGAACTGGGATTGAATGTAGAGGTTATGTAAATTCCCTCTGGGAATCAAGTATTACAGGAGCAACGAGTGAATGGTGAGACAATGTGGAAGAGAAATGAACAGCAAGGATTTGGGTGAGGAAACATAGTGATGATTCATGGATCTGAAGGGGCAGCAGGGCAGGAGTCTCATCACCCCTCAGGCCTGAGGTCTAGCGGAATCATACAAATTACACATTGCTGCTCAAACCAGCAGAAATATGCAGATATTATGTGACCTCTGACAGCACATTGTAGTCCAGAATCGCATGTGACCTGTGTGTTTGTGTCTCTTTTACCCAGTAGCTCCAGTCGTCCCAGTAATGCAGGGAGAGGTGGTTGTAGAGGAGGAGCTGGAGTCTTTGTGTCTCTCTCTCTCTCTCTCACACACACACACACACACATACACACTTCTTATAAATCACTTTAATAGACACTAAGGGCTTTAACTGGCCTGACAAAAACAGGCCCTATTGAAGAGCACTTACGGGTGACTGTGTTTTGTTAAATACTGCCTAGACATGATTGGCAGTGGTTTTGTTGATTTAGGTATTTTTTGATGCCACCAATGTATTGTCCACAGTAAGAACAGGGATGTTTTAAGAAAGTCAAGCACTGTGGCAGCACTGTGTTCATTTACTCGCTAACAGCCCATGATCCAGTGTTTTCAGTGTCTCAGAGCGGCTTGGTTCCCAACAAATTCTGCTCCATCTCTGCAGCTGCTCTAAACAAATTTGTAATGAGAAGCACTTATAATGGCTGTTGTCAACAAAAGAGAAGCTTTAATGGCTCCCTGATGGTTGATGGTTTCACATTTGAAAATAAACATTAAATATTAGTACTGTAAATACATTTATTTTTCTCAAATACTAGATTTTAACTTTACCGTTAAATATAAAAGTAATATTTCTCATTTTAATTAATATTTTATTTACTACTACTACTACTATTTTTTTACTAACTTAAAATAATAAGAAATATTTTTTAAAAATTACTATTGTAATATTTTAATATTATTATTGTAATCAATTTGTTATAAATTCTTGTTGTTATTAATATGGAAATTGCAATCCCAGTTATCAGGAAAAAAATTGCAATTAGATTTATTCCTTACAAATCCTGCCTATTTGAATTTGATCAAAACTCATGTATGATAAACATAAGATGAGTGTAAAAACAGGCAAACCTCATCTACATCACAGTGTTTGCATCATTGCGTAAATGTAGATTTTGCAAAGATGTTGTTTTAGGCGCGGACGTCTTTCTCGCCATATGGTTTTCTGACTCTGCATAAGTTGTGAAACCTATTAAACATGACAAACCTACTCTACCGTTTTATTCATATAACACAAACCCAGTTGAGTATAATTTATTAATACAGGCCTCCAGAATTAGCTCTCGTTTTAGTGGCATCAGCCTTCACAGTCGAACAGCCACTACTGCAAAAGAGTCCGACAGTGTGATGTAGGCACATTTGCGATGAATAAATAATCTGTTGTGTTTAACATGGGGGGCCATTATCTTACTCTCTTTGCTTCTCTTGATTTCCTCCTGAAATGTTAAAAACAAACACCAAACACGCTGCCAGGGTTTGAGGCAGTCTGTCTGATGTTTTTAATTCTAATTTTCATACAACAGAAACTTCACTGTCAACATGTAGAACTATTATGGCTATGTTGCTATTATGCTGTCATGACTTTATACTTGAAGTCTCAATTAATTTGTGTTTTTTCCCAGGGGAGCGTTTTCAGTGGTGCGACGATGTGTGAAGTTGAGCACGGGCCAAGAATACGCTGCCAAAATCATCAACACCAAAAAACTCTCCGCGAGAGGTTAGTCAATTCCTGAAGATGTTCCGAAACATTCAAAGTTTTTTTTTTTTTCGTAACAGTATAACGGAGGGGTTTTAATTCTAGGAACAATTTTACAACTAATACTTCCGAGTGAGACGGATTATTTAAAAAGAAAAAAATGTATTATGGGAACTTGGTTCTATCCATTGGTTATGACATTGCGATTAAAAAGGTAAAAAAAAAAATCTTAAAAATATGAAACGTGCATGAATTGTTCGCAGTAAGTTCATTAAGATGCATTTAAAAAAACAGATGATGAATTTCCATTTCATTCCAAGTTCACTATGTGCAGAGATGGTAGATGGTAATAGCATGGTATTAGTGTTAATTTCGTAATGAAACCTATGACAAAAAAATGTTTGTTGACTAGCTTTTTTCCATGACTGAAACAAGACGATGACGAGACGACAATAAGGTCAATAAACGATAACTGTGACTGTATCAACATGGAAAATATTCTTGCGGACTGCTGTACACATCTCTACTGCGTGAGCTTTCATGTGTACGGTTGCCAGATATCAAGAGTTCAAATCCTCAACTCAGAGCTTCTTTGTTAAAAGGATACATTTTCTGCCCAGTGTTTTGCTTAATTCTTGCAATCTGGCAACCATGCACACGCACTCGCATGCACTTCATTGCAGAAGCGCCGATGATGCTCTGAAAACACTGACAAACAAGTAAGCTGGAATTTAGCGATCTCTGTTCATCTTAAATGAAAGTGTCATTCAGCCGGTCTGTGTCCTCTCATGAGATCTCGATAATATTGCTTTCACTGTTATAATATTATTTTTTGTTTGTTTTAACAGTTTTCAAAATGTAGACAGAGAGAGTGCATAAGTCTTTGATATGAATTTATATAATAAATAGCCTATTATAAATCAGTACAATAGATGAGGTAAAATAAACCATGTGTACGAATCGAAATTCTGTTGATTTGTGCTAATTGGTAAAAGTGCAATAACTGAAATGCAAAAATAAATTTAGGCAAAAATAATTTTTCTCAGTTTAAACATTATACAGCATGATGAAAATGTAACTAAGATTTCACTGACTAAAATGCTCAGACATTTAGTCGACTAAAATTTTACTAAACAAAAACAGGACAAAGTTGATGCACGATGATAATAACTCGCGTGTATTTCACACAAGACTAATTTGAAAAGACTATGACTAAGGCTAAATTAAAAAATGGCGGACAAAATTAACACTAGGCCTACATGATACTTTTATATGTAGTATGGTACTGAAAAATGACCATTTTCATGTACTGTAGTATTTAAGTCAAAGGATACCGTGGTACCATTTCCAAAAAACCATGTTAGGATTCCTTTGTAAATGCTTAGAAATTCAATAACAGAACACTCAAAGTTCCACAACATGCTCATAACTATATTTAAATCTGCTTCCATGGTCACTGTCAGCGCCAATAGCAGATCCAAACACCATGGCAATAAGACACCAATGAAATGGCAGAAAGAGATTTTCAGTTTTTACGGCATCCCGCTGTTGAAGGGTGTAAGTCCTCCCTCTTGAAACTTGAAGCCAGCAGTTGCTTTGCCAAAGTGTCATCCTCATCATGTCCCCTCAGTTGTGTGGTCATTGTGGTGAGAATGTATAATGTGGAGAACAAGCACTTGACATGTATTTGATTCCACAGGCACTGAAAACATTTTAAAATAGGCCCAACAGCCCTCTAAATACAGCCTGTGTGGAGAGACACATTGCTTTCTGATTGCGTGGTCCGAGGAAATCAAATTAAGGTTGGGAATGTAGAGTTGTAAGATTAGTCTTTTAGTTGTTAACCTTCTTGATGCAGACAAGACTGGCCATTATAAAACCTGTCAAGATTATGTCCAGGTCATATTTTCTTTTGTGTGTGTGTGTGTGCGCTTTTTTTTTTTTACACTTTGACATGAATTCATATACACTACCATCCGAAAGGTGGAACGCTTTCATGAGCTTCACCCTAGCCTTTTTCTTTTATTGTAGCTTTGTGTTATTGTACCATTTTGTCACGAAAAGCAAATATAGGATGATAAATGTTTACAGTGTTCAAATGGAAATTTATTTGACAAAATCTAGCGTTGCGGTGGGTCGTGTAGATTAGGAGTGACTGTCTTTAGGCTGAGAGTTACTTTGAGGAGAGAGAAACAATATGATCTGTCGGGTTAGAAGGAGGGTGGGCATGAGAGAGGGAATGTGACCTAGATATACAGAAAGGGAAAGAGTGGAAGAGAGAGAGAAGGAATCATCATGAATGACTGTTTGAGAGAAAGACACATAAAGAGAAGGCAGACAGTGAAGGCACCTTTGGCACTTGGCAGCTGTGTGTGTGTGTGTGTGTGTGTGTGTGTGTGTGTGTGTGTGCGCGCGCATGTGAAAGAGAGGCAGAGAACAAGCATGCCTGGAGCACGGGACTCTCATCTGACCCAGAGAGATGGTCATGACCCTGGCAGAACGCACAAATAAGTTCATGAGACGTAATTTGTGGTAACCATAGACTGTAAAAAAAGATGGATGACGCGTCTCCACTTCCTTCCACTGTAGAAAAGTGAAGCCAAATCGTCTCAGTATGGCCGCTGCCATCTTGAGTAAATGACGTCATTTGGAGCCAGAGTCTGCGCAGTAGAGATATGCTTGGAGCCAGTGTCTGCACAGTAGAGATTCGTTTGGAGCCAGAGTCTGCGCAGTAGAGATTCGTTTGGAGCCAGAGTCTGCGCAGTAGAGAATTGTTTGGAGCCAGAGTCTGCGCAGTAGAGAATTGTTTGGAGCAAGAGTCTGTGCAGTAGAGAATTGTTTGGAGCCAGAGTCTGCGCAGTAGATAATCGTTTGGAGCCCGAGTCTGCACAGTAGTGTCGTGAGGTGGAGCCGCGGTATCAAACTCCCACCCAAACTCCCGCAGACCCAGTCAACCATAACGACACGCCCCGTTTTTATAGCATCAAATTACTAGCTAAAATCAAACTTATCACAAAAACGAACAATTGAACACATATCAGCGTGATAACAACTACCTTAAAGGCACAATATGTAATTTTCGCCGCTTGAGGGCGCGTATTCAAAATAAACAAAGAGACAAAGGCGTAGTTTGATGACGCTGTGACTGAGTGTGGAATCATGGGAGTTGCGGTCTTCATCCCCACAAAACAAAACCGGAAATCGAGGGGTTATGACGTCATTGGCAGGCAACACAATGACACTATGGACACGCTCCGTGTCACTAGTTGAAATTGCGTATTTCTCTGGATTTAAACATTCTTCGAATCATTTGGAATAATGTAAGTACACAAGTCAGCAAATTATATAACACTGTTCTAGTGGTTTTTGGATATTTTGATAAAAAAAATCTTACATATTGTGCCTTTAAATGACCAGAAGCATCTTTCGGAAAATTGTATTGGAAGTGTAATTAATTTTTTTTATTTTGACTCAAGTCCCATTCGTTTACATGGAGAGGGCGGGGTTTATGACCTGTACTGCAGCCAGCCACCAGGGGGCGATCAAAGAGCCCACAGCTTCACTTTTCAGGACGTGCGATGCACAACCGGTAGTAACCCATTAGCGATGCGTCACAATTAGGGCTGCACGATTAATCGCATGCGATATTTAACGCGCATCTTATCAGTAAAGCCGGTTCTGTAATCAGCGGTAAATCTCCATCACCTGCGGGCTTTCACATTGAGCAGCATTAACTACACAGAGCCGTTGTTCACTGACGAGCTGCGCTAAACCAGGTTCATATTCGCGCGATTTTTTGCAAATATAAATTATATGCAAATATAAATTGCATTGCAAATGCTGTTATTTAAAAGTACATCTGCTGTGCTCTGTCCAAATTTTTGCAAGAGTATGTCTTACAGACGTGTCCACGGTTCTGTAATCAGCGGTAAATCTCCATCACCTGCGGGCTTTCACATTGAGCAGCATTAACTACACAGAGCCGTTGATCACTGACGAGCTGCGCTAAACCAGGTTCATATTCGCGCGATTTTTTGCGCTGCTCATCAGTGAACAACGGCTCTGTGTAGTTAATGCTGCTCAATGTGAAAGCACGCAGGTGATGGAGATTTACCGCTGATTACAGAACCGGCTTTCTGACAAGATGCACGTTAAATATCGCACGCGATTAATCGTGCAGCCCTAGTCACAATGTTGGTCTAGTAGGGCCCTATGAAATCAATTTTATTTTTTCCCAAGTTCTGTTTAATTTTTTTCAGTTTTCATTTTTCTGGGCTCTTGTTTAATGGTTAATTAAAAATTGAATTAATTTAAATCATGAAACTTATACAATTTAACAAAATTAAAATTTTTTAAAAAGTTTAACAAAAAACATGTTAGGGCCCTATGAAATGTTTTATTTTTTATTAGTTTTATTATTACCAATTTCTGTGTTTTAGCATGTGTTTTGTGTTTCGACACAATTATTTGAATGCAGTATATTATAATATAATTGATGATGAATAGTTATATATTTCTGGCAAAATTAACATCGTCTTAACATCAAACAGAACTTTTATTTTGACGGGTTGCTGTGAATACTTTTACATTTCTGCGTGTACATGATATGACACTAGTTTTACTCAAATGAAATGGTAAAATGCTCAGGAAGTGACTCTCAGAACAGTTTTGGAGATGTTGTTCATGTATTATTTTATTTATTTATGTCCTCATTTAGTGAGACGGCAGACGCTGAAATCACTGTGAGCGGCACGAGCACTTCATTATGTGTAGTGAACAAAACCACGCGTCTGCACCATTCATCACACAGACATGCAGAACATGCAGGATTTATATTTAAATAGTCTTTTTGAGGCTTAATATTTACAGACACTAGTCCACATCACAATTTTATTTAAGTGTAATGACCTACTTTTCATTAATTTGTCCAAATTTTGACAAATTCCGTGACATTCTGCATTATTCAGTAGATTCCACGATTCTGTCCGTGTTTCCTGCATCCCTGAAATCAGAGGGCCCTAGTCTAGTCATCCAACCTTTGATTAGTCTAGTTTATCTAGATTTTTGCACTAATAATTTTTTGCTTTTATGTTTTTTTAGCACGCTATAGTTTAGTTGTGCAATCATCTCGGAAATAGTTGGGTCTTTACAAACATCATCACTGTATCCTATAATTACGAATTCAGATCGATTTTTGAGGATATTGCCACTAGCATTGCATTATAAAAATGCTGTTATTTAAAAGTACATCTGCTGTGCTCTGTCCAAATTTTTGCAAGAGTATGTCTTACAGACGTGTCCAATGTGTCTTTAAAGTTGCGATGTAGCACAAGTAATGACAGATATTTTCTTCCAATTTGTGATGTACAAAACTGAAACGTGATTATGGAAAAGAAAAAAACGAGACAATGAATTGGTTCAGTCCATCAGGTCTTGACTGAATGGAGGCAGAATGGCTGGATTGTAAAAATGGGTGGAGTTTAAGCGGACTCAATGATTGGCCAAATCATTCAAAGGAAGATCAATAACATGCATTTAGAAAATTTCCATTTCATGAACAATTCGTTTTTGTTTATTTTGAAAATATGTAGTTTTGCACAACCATAAACCACCAAAACCTTTAACTAGCAATGCATGGTTTTCAATTTGAAATTTATATCTTGTCTTGGAAATGAAGTGTGTGGTGGTTTAAGGGTATTATTTAAATGTGGTATAGGACGACAGCTTCTGCAGGGAACTCATTAGCTAGAGCGGAGCTTCATATCTGGGTTGACGGCGTTGGCGCTCTAGTGTTACAACAGCTTCAGGAGTATGTGTATAACTCAGAGAATGCAGCAGCTGAGCTTAAGGTCAACGCACATTAGCGTCAGCGACAGACAAAGGGGCGGGATTCCAGACCCGGCCAACAGCCAATCAAGAAGCCTGTCTCTGTGTTAGGGTTAGTAGGAGTAAGACGAGGCAGCGCCAAGCCATTAAATCTTAAAATATGGCAAGGCTGAGAATAGGGATAATAAAATATTGAACAATAGGTAAAGGTGGGACATGATCAAATGGAAAAAACAACACCTTTTGAATACAGGCTAATTGGCTCTTCACACGGAACTCCACTGTGTGACTTGGTGACCTTGAGTGTCAGTTGAAATAAATGTTGTTTTACAGAGGTCAGTTGGCGATTTATGTTTGGGTTTGCTTTCGTACAGTGTTGTGTTTAACTACTGATGCAGTGGAGGTTATGCATTATACAGTGACTCCCCAAAAAAAGTATTTGGACATTTAAGGTACACTTATTCTTTACAGTATTTTTGTATTGTCTTAGCATTACATAACAAAAGATCAAACTAAGTGTGATTGATCTAAAAGACAGCACAGGCACACTTTCTAAGTGAAACAGTTAGCAAAAAGAAGTTTGTATAGATAAAACAATAGCTACTGTATATTTGTGGTTGTCAAACAGTGGAAACATCATCAGAAAAATGATTTAGTAAAGTGAAATTAATTCTTGGAAAAGTCATCAATTGTATTATTTTATTTAATCATTTCAGTCATCATTTGTTTTCCACTTGGTGTATATATATTATATATAAGTGATATTAAAATGAGCACATTAAATATGAATATTTATTATGGCATTTGAATGGTCGAACAGTGGAACAAGTTTTCATGACTGTGTCCTTACTGGTTGGATTGTGTTGTGAATTCTTGTGAATTCAAACTTTCACTTACTTGCACTTTTCACTTACAAAACATAGTGGTGAAATTTTGCATGCCTAATTGTTCAGCATTGCAGTTTTCCAGCGTTTATTATTATTTTTGCATCTACATTAGGTGACTGTAGTGAATTTACTCACATCAGCTGAACTTCCAGTTGTGTTGATCATTTTGTGCTCTCTTCTTAAATCGTTGATGTCGCCTTTAGCTGTGTCTGTCATTAATGAAACCTGATTTTTAATTGCGTGTGTTGCTGTTGGATTTAATTTTTCTGATACGTCCTGAGGCGTTATTTGTGTTGCTATCAGTTTGATGAAACATTAGATGACCTTCTAGAGCATGAATCAT
Organism: Sinocyclocheilus anshuiensis; assembly: GCF_001515605.1. NCBI lineage: Eukaryota > Metazoa > Chordata > Actinopteri > Cypriniformes > Cyprinidae > Sinocyclocheilus > Sinocyclocheilus anshuiensis. The sequence goes on along the minus strand of NW_015548231.1, from coordinate 922,199 downwards.
AAGCATGAGAAACATGTTTTGTATCGCCCTAATCCATCTTGGGCTTGATGGGGTTTTGGTCCTGTCTCTGTTGATTTTCTCTGTTGATTTTCAAGAAGGGAGCATTTATTCCACTCTTATAGTAGCTCATCATCATCATCATTAGGATCATCATCATTATTATTGTAATTAACAGCCTAGGCAGTATGTTCTCTGTCCAGATGGGCCAGTAGGGTGCTCTTATATAACCATGTCTTATATTGAGAGGTTTGTTGGTATAGATATAGATATATGAGACGTAGATATAGATAGGGCTGGGCGATACAGCAAATAAATTTATCAACTATATAATGTTTCATATTGTTTGGTATCGATATTTATTGACATTTTTTATAACCTTTTTAAAAACAAAGCGCAGTAGAAAAAAATGTTTAAATTTAACCACTGTGTTTTTAATTTACCCAATATATTGAGACTAACAAAAAATGTTTTGTTTGTTTTAACAGTCCAACACAAAATAAAATTTAAACAAATATCTCTTTTCTTATGTGTTATATGCAGATTAAATAAGTCTTATGGAAACTTTTGGCTTGTCTCCGGAGGCCACAGGAGGGCGCAATGAGCAAAATAAGGCAGTGTATTAAATTGTCAATGCAATGAAATAACTGTCCATAAAAAAACGTGCATAACGTCTAAATTAACATATATAAATCAAATATAATTTCGTAAATTGCATAAACAATTATGAACAAAACAGCATCATGTATTTATGCATTGCATAAATAATAAAAAAAAAAGAGCCGAATCGCCGAACACCGATTGCATTTAAAAACATATGAGACACAGTTAAAAGGAATAAACCTCCACAAATTCACGACGTGTTTTCTAAACGTTAAATTGTTTTAACTTTGCATGGCTTTCTATACATCTCTTGTGTGAGATGTGAGTGCAGCAGTCATACTTTAGTCTTTGCAGCTTTACAGATCTTTTTTATGCACCAAGAGCTTGTATCACTTCAAAGAGAAAGGAAAACTTGAAATCGCATCATATGACCCCTTTAACACTTTTTGTGTTTGACCCTCAGACCATCAGAAGCTCGAACGAGAAGCTCGAATCTGTCGTCTGCTGAAACACCACAATATCGGTGAGCTATTTACCTCCACCAATTCTAATCAGAAATAATATATATGATTAAAGTGTATTTTAAGCATTTAAACTCTGAATGGATCGTTGACAGTCGATTATTATCATACTTTGAGCTCAGGAGAATGTTGTGTGATTTTTGTCCCTACAGCCTCAATAAAATCTAATCTCAATTCTCTGTTTTTTTCTGTGAGACGCGAGTGCAGCAGTCATATTTGTCCGTCTAAAAAATGCGCTGAATTTGCGTTCTGTGTGAATGACTTGTTTTCGGTTTTAACCTAAACAAGATCTTCTACGCATTGAGCTTCTATATTTCTCTAATATTCTGAATGAATAATGTAGCAGCAGTGCGTCTCATGGGCTAGACTAACAAAACATTAAACTACAACGTTACTTACATCATCATCACCGCATCTGGTGCTCCACTGATGACGCTCCCTGACGCACACCTAACATTCGACTGTACCATTTTTGCATTCAAATGCAATTTTTTTTATTTTAAATTCGACTAATATACATTTTTTTATTCACACTCTCCTCATGTTCGTGTTCTTGTGTTCTGTCTGCATCACTCATAGCATGTGCCTATATTGTGCGCTATATCGAACATTTCTATCATTATCAATGAAGGAGTACCGTTGATAAATATCGATACTGACGCACGCCTAACATTCGACTGTACCATTTTTGCATTCAAATGCAATTTTTTTTTGTATTTTAAATTTGACTAATATTAATTTTTTAATTCACAATCTTACTGTTTGATTTGTAAGTGTCAGTGTACTTCCTGTCAGAATGTTCCTCCGTTTCCTGTTATCAAATTAGCTTTGACGTGAGGAACAGCGTAGCCTAAAATGATTCATCCTTCATATGCTACAGTATGTGCCTCTGAAGCCTTTTATAAGCATTCTGTTTTTCTGCACTGTTAAACGGATAGTTCACGCAAAAATAAAAAACTGCTGCTGTCATCATCTGCTCACTCTCACAACACTATGAATGCAAAAGGAGTAATGTTGCATTCAAGTCATGTTTGAATGATTGTATTTATGAGATGAGCACACATGCACAAATTGTTATTTATCATAGTACTTTGTAATTGCTAATGTTAATTTTATAATATAGTTTTGTGTGCTGGTGATGAAGACCAGTGATCAAATTTACCAGAAAATACTGCCTGTTTATGCAGTGACAGGCTTGTATAGCAAAACTGAATTTGGCAGCACAAGCATGATAAGATACGCTGATAAAGTGTCAATTCCACACCTAAAGCTCCATTTCCTTTGTTCTTAATTTTGTTGTACTAGAGATAATAAACCTCATATCTTTGACAGAAAGCAGTGTAAATAATAAAATTGACCAACATATTTATTTTATTCTGACCAAAATTACTTGAACATACATCACATCATAATTATGATTTTTCAAACTTATACTTATACGTAGGAAATGACCAAGATGACTTTAAAACATCTAGCTGTCGTACAGGCTGCTGTTTTCTGATGAAAGTGAACATTATATGCTATTAAGAGTATTTACTAATAGTTTAAATTAGCTTTAATTTTTATATTTTCAGTTTTCGATTTAATTTTAATTGTAGTATTTTTATTTTTATTCTTTTTATTTCAGTTTTAGACATTTTTGGAACATTTTTAAAGTTCATTTTATTTCAGCTTTTTTTTATTATTATTATTATTTTTTTTATTGCTGTTATTTTTTAATAGTTTTATTTTTTAGCGAAGAATAACAACACTGCTGTGCTGTATTCAAAAGAAGAGACGTGCACTAGAACAGGAATTCTGTTTGAATTAGCAAATAGCCAGGCTAATATTAATTTTTTAATTCACAATCTTCTCATCACAGGCAGGCACAGCACTCATGTTTGTGTTTGTGTGTGCTGTCTGCGTCACTCATAGCACGTGCCTATATCGTGCGCTATATCGAACATTTTTTCTATTGTTATCGATGAAGGAGTATCGTCGATAAATATCGATACCGTTTTATCGCCCAGGCCTAGAGGGCTGAGATGACTTTTCAGAAGAAACTTAGGTTAGATATTAGTATGGTTTTCACCATCTGAAGCTTAAATCTAATCTGGAGTAAAAGTGAAGGTATACATCTAAACATTGTGTTCTAGTCTCTATCTAGCCACCCTCAGTTCTGAGCCGCGCTGACCCTTTTATTAAGACTGAATGAGATCTAGGACGTTGATTTAGTGCAACTGTGACAAGCTTATGGTTTGTGATTGCTGCCTCCTCTCATGTTTTTGTGCCAAATGCTCAATACTCGACAAAGGAAATAATGATAGTGTAATTAAAAGGCATAATGACATATCAGGTTTGTGATGTCATTGCCAATGGAAACAAGTCCTGTAACTCTACACTGGAGCTATGACCAATGTGATGGCTAATGCGATGTGATGTTTATTTTGAATGTGGTTTATTCATAGTCTACCCGAAATTTTACTTTTGACTACTATTTTTTTCACTACTTGAAATGCCCGGTTGTTAATTAAAAGCTGATATTAATATTTAATTTAAAAGCTGATATTTTATTTTATTTTATGCATGTTTATTTTTATATTTAGATCAGATTTAGCAGATCTCAAAATGATTATCTGTGTTTCATACTTGAAATTGTACATTTGTGATTCCTAAATTAACATTAACAAAAAAAAAAAATTATAATTTACAAATACTAATTTCATTTTTTAGCATTTTACTGTGTTAGCATGTGTAACCAAGTATGTTGGGCTGTTTGTTTTTTTTTGCAGCTTATAACACACCATTCAGTGTTTTATAATTTGTACTTTTAAAAGGATGAACTTCCTGTGTTTTAGGGTGACTGGAGGTGAACTGTTTGAAGACATTGTAGCCAGAGAGTACTACAGCGAAGCAGATGCCAGGTAAGGCTGCTTTTCCTAATGTTTAATGTTTCTCCGTGCCTCTCTTCTGCCCTTTCTTCTCCTCTCTCATTGGCCCTAGCGTGTTGCACCCGTCACCATCACATACACGTTCACTGTGAGTTTGTTTTGCATTTGGAGATGCTATTTGAAATAGCATCTCCCACAGTGCAACACGCAAATCTCACTCTTCGCTCATCACACACACTAGGGTGAAACGTGGCCTAAAAAGGTGGCACGACAGAACTGGACACTAAGATTGTTTGAGGAAATGAACTGTATGCTGTTGTGTGTAGTTCAGGTGCTTTGTGCAACAATATACAATTCTAGAGTGTTGCTGTTGTGTCTTTAGTTTCTCTGTCTATGTATAGGTCTTCTCTTGTTTAGTTTTGTTTCCACTGATCTATCTCTGTTCTTTCATCATGCATTATGTCTCTTTCCCTCTCATATGCACACAGACACAGGCAGCCTGACCATCCCGTACAGATCCCTTTCCACATTGTGTGAGTGTGTGCTTGTGTGTTTGTTATCAGGGTTTACAGTATGCAGTCGAAGGTGTTAGTCCAGCCCATATATGCAGTTCCACATAATGACTCGCACTGACTTCCTGTGGGTGTGTGTACCACGTTCGCTTTGACCGTCTCTCTTGTGGGTTTTTTGACCCAGTGCTTGTTCCGTGGTATCGTTCGTGTGGGGAGGTGTGGTTTAGTAGTTAAAGGTCTGGTCTGCTAACTGAAAGTTAGAGATGAGACGATCCAAAAACACGATTTTGCCCTTGACATTTAACCTAATTTTTCTTTTAGGTAAGTGTATGCGTGTCATTTGACTAAATTAATAAGTATATAGAGTTTATCTCAGTATATGCTATATAATATATAATATATATTATATCTCAGTATATCTATCAATAAGAAATACAATTAAATTGTTTAGGTGTGTGTGTGTGTGTGTGTGTGTGTGTGTATAATATAATATAATCCAAGGCTGCATATATTTGATGTAAAAATACAGTATATTTTGAAATATTTGTACAATTTAAAATGACTATTTTATTTTTAATTGTTTTTAAAAGTGCTATTTATTTCTATGATGCCAAAGTTGCGTTTTCAGCATCATTACTCCAGTCTTCAGTGTCACATGATCCTTCAGAAATCATTCTAATATGCTGATTTGCTGCTCAAGAAACATTTCTTACTAAATATCATTGTTGAAAACAGTTTTGCTGCTTAGTATTTTTGTGGAAGCCATTTTTTACAGGATTCTTTGAAAACAAGGTTTATAAGAAAAGAATAAGTAGGAATTATAAAGTAATTTTTGCATCAGTGTGAAATCTTTGTCATTTTTGATCAATTTAATGCATCTTTGCTAATAAAAGTAGTCATTTCTTAAATTAACTGAACCCAACATTTTGAACGGTAGTGTAAACATCATTAAAAAACACACAATTATTTTTAAATGGCTGTTTATTTATTGAGGTTGAATATATTATAAATAAAAAAATATATAATAAATGTATAACATAACTACTTAAATGACAATTTAGGTAAAAGTGAGAAGAAATATTTTTGTAATTTAAGTACTGCATTTGGTCAACTATTTGGTGCAAACAAGTACTTGACTAGTCGGTTACTTGTGCACATGTCTAATACTAGTGTCTGATTAGATTGCATTATGATCTTGATTGTTATCAAGTTTGCAGGTTCAATCTCAAGTGTATAAACCACAGATACTGAGCCTCACTGTCTTGGTTCGTCACCATTATTAAAGTTGAGCAATGTGCTCTTGTTCTCATGACCCAGCTGTTAGTTACGACGTTACACTTTAGCTGAGCGTTTGCTAAAGGGCAGTTTACGCTCTTGTCATGCTCTTGCACAATGCTTTTACACTGTAATTACTGTAGTATATTGCATAGGGGCTCTTATAATAGGTATATATAAAGCAATCGTTGGCCTCTGGAGATGAAATTATAGGCTGATAACTGTGTTTGAAACAAGTGCTAGCATCCATTCCCTAGATATCCTTGTCAAATAAAGTGGAGGTTGTCACAGCACAATTGTGAGTGTGAAATTTCGGAAAATGATGCACCTTATAATGCATTGTACAATCTCATGAATAATTGTAACCACAGTTAATATAACACTTATCAATTCATTGTAACACTATGCATTTTAAATTCGGTTAGAATTATTACGACAAGATAATGTATTACAACGCACATTATGGGCTTTAAAGTAAAGTGTTACTGACATGTATTTTATACAACTTGCATTTCAGACACAACAACAATAATAATAGATAAATAAAAATAATAAATAAACGATTAATCGCATCCAGAATAAAAGTTTTTGTTTACGTAATATATGTGTGTACTGTGTATATTTATTATGTATATATCAATACACATTTTGAAAATATATACATGTATTTACGTGTATATATTTATATTAATATAACTTGTTATATAAATATATGTAATATATAAACATAACATTTTTCTTAAATATATACATGCATGTGTGTGTATTTATATAGACATAATAAAAATACACAGTACACACACATATATTATGTAAACAAACTTTTATTTTGCAAACGATTAATCGCGATTAATCATTTGACAGCACTAATAATAATAATAGTTTATTTTATAATATTTTATTGTTAATATGTTCTAATAATATTATTGTTGTTATATAAAACAGTAATGACAATCATGTAAAATTATTAAAAAAAAATTCACACATTTACTATTTGTATTTTATTTTTTAAGTGTAATTTGTTACAGGAAAATCTAAATTTATTTTTACAAAAATTATCAGTTAGAAGTGAACCACATTGCTTTCTAGATATCTTTAGAAAGTTTAAATGTGACTGAGAAATCAAATGTTTGCCTGTTTCTTTTGTAGGAATAGATGTAAGGAAACATCTCCGCTTCTTTCCTTGTGCTCGTCTCCTGCTGACCTGCTTCTAGCCACCTGCTGTCTGTCCCTCCTCTCTCTCTCTCTCTCTCTCTCTCTCTTTCCCTCCTCTCCATCTCTGTTGTTCTCTCTTTCACTCGAAATGTCCCTCTTCTTGTGAAGCCCTGCAGCCGTGCGCTGCCCCCTGCCTCCTCAGAGAGAGGGAGAAACTAGGGCTCCAATTAACACACGTAATTAGGGCTTCATCTTTCTCCCCTCCTCCCATTCTCCACCTGTCTCTCTCTCTTTCTGTCTTCCTTCTCTCTTTTATTCAGATACTTTAGCTCTCTCATTCTGTGTGTGTGTTCTACACCGCAGTGTTGTGGCTCTTGTTGTTGGACGTGTGACAGAAGCAGGGTATGACGCTACTGTGAATGGAAACGGGCCCGAGCTTGAGTGATTTAAATCCGTGAAAAGCACTTTACTAATCATCTATCTTTTTTTGTTTGTCGATCTCTTATTATTATTATTTTGTTGTTTATAGTTAATAATTTTACCACATAGAGGTGTACGGCCTTAAGGTTTAGAAAAATATTTGATAATATAACATGGTTGACAGGTGACGTGTGTAAGGTCATTCTGTTGATTAATTTCTATTTCTGTAGCTTTGTGCTGGTTAGCCCCGCCCACTGTGAATTCTCACTGGTCTAAAGTCCTGTCATAACCATAAATTAATATCATATCATGTAGCAGTTTTGTATTCAGTGTGGACCAAAACAATCGCTGAAAACTTGGCATATTGTGCCAGGTTAGGACATAGTTTTGGATAAGTTTTGCCTCAAAATGTTCAAATCTACTAGAGTAGGTTGAAATGCTAAACGTAGTAGAGCAGATAGACAAAAACATCCATATCAGTTATTGAACATATGAGAAAGTTTGTATTTTTATGTCACTTTTATGTCATTTTTAAGATTTTTTGTTTTATTTATTTATTTATTTAAGAAATTATTACTTTTATTAAACAATTGAAAGTAAAGGCGTTTATAATGTTACAAATGTTTCTATTTCAAGTAAATGCCATTCTTTTGATCTTTTTATTCATCAAAGAATCCTGAAAAAAAAATGTATCAAGGTTTCCAAAAATATTTATCAGATAAAAATGTTTCTTGAGCAATATCAGCATATTTCTGATTTCTGAAGGATGGTGTTAAACTGAAGACTTGAGTAATGATGTTGAAAATTCAGCTTTGCATCACAGGAATAAATTACATTTTGAAATATATTAAAACAGAAAATAGTTATTTTAAATTCTAATAATATTACTATTTTTATTGTATTTTTAAATGCAGCCTTGGTGAGCATTAAAGACTTACTTCAAAAACATCTTCAGTCCCAAACTTTTGAACCATAGTATATATATAATATATAAAACACAATGTTGTCATGAATATGTGTGTGTGCGTGTGAGAAAGATTGCCCCTTCAAAGACATAGTAAATGTATATAGTAAATCTCCCCACACCACACCAGCTTTTATTCTCACATCCTCAGATTTAACACACACACTACACTACACCTGTTTCTCCTCACCTACTCTCTCTCTCTCTCTTTCTTTCTCTCTCTGATGTTGTTCTTGTTGTTGACAGTGGTGTGTTTTTTTGTCTAAATGGTTCTGTCTCTTCACTTCCACCATTCACTTTCCTCTCTCCCTCCATCTCTCTCTCTTCCCTCACTGTTTACATCACTCCTCCCATCTCTCGTGCATCGATTCAACCTGTCACCTTGTTTTCTCTATCATCTCCGCTCCTTTCATTCAATGCACTGCCATCACTCCATCAATCGTTTAATTTCACTGCATCTATCCTCACATCTCCCCCTTCACCTCTCGCTCCCTCCCTCCCCCTCTTCTTTTTCTGTTCTTCACAGTCACTGTATCCATCAGATTCTAGACAGTGTCCATCATATTCACCAACATGACATAGTGCACAGGGACCTGAAGGTCAGTATGTAGCTCACACACTGCCTGTCTGTAACCTGTCTGTTTGCCGCTGCTTGCTCCTGTCTGTGTGTCTGTAGCTTTAGCCTGTCTGTCTGTCTGTCCGTCTGTGTATGGCATCATGGGCTTCCCTTAATCCATTGACTGCTTTCCCAAAATTCCCGAATCCTTACTTCCTGTGCTTGATCTTTAGCTTGACGCCGTTGTGCAGATGATCAGAACTCTCAAGGTGTTATGGGTAATTTTTGCTTGTGAGGTTTTTAGTTATTCGTTCTTACTTTCTATTACTATTGTTTAAAGGGATAGATCACCCAAAAATGACAATTCTGTCATCGTTTACTCATCCTCATGTTGTTACAAAACCGTTTGCATGTTCTTGCATTCATTGAATTCATACAACTTTAACCAAAAATTTGGTTTAAACAATAATAGGTAGGGATGTAACGATTAACCTCGAGCCAGTTGAAAATCGATTCAAATATGTGACGATTCAAATCGGTTGAGATGCTAAACAAATCGCGATTCAATTAGGGGTAGGAGTTTATATGAATGTATGTCTGAGGGGAACTTACTGTATTTAGAAACGTTTAGATGGTATTTTTTCTTTTCATCTTGCCTCTGTATAATGCATATTAAAGGGGTCATATGATGCTTTTTTAAAGATCATTATTTTGTGTA
>NW_015548231.1:906746-912519 GCF_001515605.1 Sinocyclocheilus anshuiensis | reverse complement strand
AGCAGTAATATGCAAGTGCTATATTAGTATATTATTATAGTGTTATATTTCAATTTTACAAAGAAACGTGCAGCATTTTGTCCAAGCAATAATAAAAGGACACATTTCATTTCTAATTTGTCTTAAATCTCATTTTGTCAAAAAAAAAATTTGTGAATCGAATCGTGAAATCAAAATCGTGAATCAAGTCGAATCGTGACTTCAGTGAATCGTTACATCCCTAATAATAGGGCGCTATGAAATGTTTTAATTATTTCCAGAAATTGTGTTGTTTCTTTTAATTTTTCTGGATTCTATGTTTTATAGTTTAACTAGTTCTGTCAAACGATTAATCACGATTAATCGCATCCGCATTTTTGTTTACATAATATATGTGTGTGTACTGTGTATATTTATTATGCATATATAAATACACACACATTCATGTATATAATTAAGAAAAATATGTTATGTTTATATATAAAATGTATTTATATATATAATATAAATTATATAAATATAAATATATACATGTAAATCCATGTAAATATTTTCAAAATATATATTTTATCTGTGTGTATTTATATATACATAATAAATAAACACAGTACACATACATATATTATGTAAACAAAAACTTTTATGTTGGATGCGATTAATCGCGATTAATCGTTTTGACAGCACTAAATTTAACACAAATTTCTTATGAAAAATGGTGGTAATCAAACAAATGCATGAAACTTTATCAATTTAATCAATCTTTTAAAATGTAATGACATTTGAACAAGTCCTCTCATTTTTTGGCAAACAAAGTGCTGCACAAAAATGGTTTACTGTTTAAATTAAAACATGGGCGATAAATTGTGATATTATGCAACATTCCTTAAAAATAACGTTTCAGTGAAATATATTATTGTTTTTACTTTAAGTACATTCTACTGTACAACAGTAATATATTTTATAATGTCAAAATTTTTAAAAGTCAAGCCAAGCTTTTATTTTGGCGGGTTATAATGTAGACCTCTGACTTCCTGTGTGTATCTATCAATATTTTTTATCAAATGAAATAGAGAAATACTCATGAAATGAAATGAAGTTCATGTGGACCATCCGCAGATGCTGGAAACACAAGCATGCTTGAGTATGTGTAGTAGACAAAACAGTGTCACTTTTTCACACAGAGACGCACATGCAGATTTCATATTTCAATAGCAGTCTATTGCGGTTTAATTTCCACAGACACTAAGTCTATATTGTGTGCAGCTCTATTTTTGATTTATTCATTCAAATATTGCCAAACTCTGTGGCATTCCGCATTTTACTGTAAATTCCATTTTTATGACTGGATTTGGTGATTCCGGCATCACGGATATCATAGGGCCCTAAGGTAGTCAGCATGCCTTGGCAAAGGAGATTTTCTAGCAAATCATCTTAGATTTGTAATTTTGGTAACTCTTTATTTTAAGCTGTGCTTGTTACACATTACATGTATTTACTATTGTAATAACAATAAATTATGCAAAATTACATGCAAGTAACCCTAAGCCTAACCCTAACCATATAGTAAGTACACGTTAATATTACTCAGTACATAAATGTATAATTACACTGTAACAAGAACACCTTAAAATAAAGTGTATCTGCAGTTTTACTTCTCATTGCAAAAGTTAGTGCTTAAAGGGGTCCTATTATGCTTTTTCACTTTTAAAACTTTAGTTAGTCTGTAATGTTGCTGTTTGAGCATAAAAAAGATCTGCAAAGTTACAAAGCTCAAAGTCCACTTCAAAAGGAGATATTTTATTTAACAGAAATCACTTTTCAAAAACTACAACGAACGACTCGTTTGGACTACAACACATATTTTCCAGGATTTGTGATATCACAAATACCGACGAATGGGACGAGACCTGGTTGAGCTGCACTAGAGAAGGCAACGAGTGTTATCACTGTGTCGGAGACACGCTAGCTTTCCCAAGGCAGACGAACTTAGAGTGGTTACAATCATCCGGGTTTAAATCACGCTCAAATTGTTTTGATTTTGACGCAATATTTACACTGAAGCTCGCAGGCGGCTATGGTAAGGGGCGTGACATTTCCCGACCAGGCGCTGAGTGGAGCCAATCACAACACACACTGGCCCAGCTAACCAATCACAGCACATTTCGTATTTCAGAAGGCGGGCCTTCATTTGATACAGGAACTATTCGAGCCGTTCATGCCAGACTGAGGAGAGAGGTGTTGTAATGTATGTGAAAAATAATGTGTTTTTCGAACAACCTAGTATAAGAGCCCGTTCTAGTACACCCCCAAAACAAAATCAAGACTTTGTAAAAGAGCATAATAGGACCCCTTTAAATTGCTCTCTATCTCATGAAGGGTTGGAGAAGAGACTCAAATACTGTAATATTTAGTGACGTTAGTACAGGGAATAAAGCTAATATTAGAGAAGGCAGCACAGTGAGTTTCAGTACGTTTTCAGACATTTTAATGTCCACAGCAGTTCTTTCAAGTGGAGATTTTGTGCTGAAACACAGTGACACTTCCTGTCTCACCCCTACACATGCACACAAAATCACACCGTCATACATGCATCTTCTCTTGCAGTCCAGCCATGATCAGCAGCTGACACTGGGGGAGGTGTGAAGAAACACACACGCACACACTATGATGAATGCACAAAACCTTACATGCTTTTAATATCTAAATATCCCTCTATGCATTCATACATTTAAAGGCAGAGTAAACAGACAGATTCACTCGGAGAAATGGGTTTATTCGGAGACGGTCTGTCTTACATTTGCCGTGACCATATGTCATGCTCCGTGGGCTTTTAATGGGAGACATTTAGAAAGCAAATGCAGCACTTTAATTTACAGCCCTGAACTTTACTGCCATGCCAGAACTTTACACACATGCCAGTAAACTCATGCGGTGCACACTGCACATGGATAATAATAATCACAGCTATAATGTTATTTATGCAGCACTTTCCCTATCAGTAATGTTCATGCTCAAAGTGCTGCGTTAAAACTTAAATATGGTCATTAAGGCTAGATTGCTTTAAATAGCTTTTATGTAGTTTTATGTAAATCTAATAATTTATACCGTGTTGCCTTTTGTAGGGAGAGAATGACAGAATCATCCTCCAGTATGTGTGAAAGAAGGTTTTTTTTTTTCTCACTTCTCTTACTGTTCACCCTCCACGTGCTGTGTGTGATTGCAGAACAGCTATAGCAGCCCCATCTTTTTCTTCCAGCACTGAATGATTTGACTCATGGGATATGCTGTATATTGGAATAGCTTTGACCTAGAGAGCCATTTACAGCATTAATTGATTTACCCAACTGATGTCGCCTTTTCCTCCACCGCCGACCTCAGTCTCCCTCAGTGTATTATCACTTGGGTGTCGGTTCTGGGTTTGGGCTGTTAAATACCGAAAGCATCTTTCGCCCTGGTGTAGGCTGTACCCGTGCATAGCAAAATGCAGGGGTCTCTTGGCATCCAGGTCACATGCGTGTGTGCACGTGTTGCTGCTGCTATCCTACACTCCTCAACACGCACTCAAACCGCAATCACGTTGCACTCTCATGACACTATATTTGTGAAAGACTGCATAGATATACAGCTGTGTTACTCTGTATGAATTACTCCAAAACCCTCTTTTACTGCCCTAGGGAGGAGGAGAGGAGTAGAGCTGCAAGCAGCAAATTAGCAGAATCTAGAGGGTATAGGAAGCTTCCGTAATGTTGTAGATGAAATGGACCTAGTGGCATGTCTTTGTAATTGAAATATTACAGTGTTGCAGGGCAGTATTAAACGGCTTTAAATGTATGATATTACACTGATTATGCTTATTTACCTATGTCTAGGTCATGTAAATAATGGTGCGAATCAACCTCATGAATGGCCCACAGGTTTTGGGCTATTACCTTAGTTTGCTGTTTATTTCAGATGCTTTTTCAAAGTGTGCATGTGTTGTGCACGCCTGCTTAAATTTTGGAAAAGAAAGTGAAATACACTACTGTTCAAACGTTTGGGGTCAGTAAGAATTTTTTTTTTTAAGAAAAAGTCTATTATCCCACCAGTGCTTCATTTATTTGAACAAAAATACAGTAAAATCAGCAATATTGTGAAATAATGTTATAATTTAAATAACTTTTCTACATTAATGTAAAGCTGAATTTTTAGCAGCCATTTCTCAAGTCTTCAGTGCCACATGATACTTCAAAAATCATTCTTTAAGCTGATTTGCTGCTCAAGAAACATTTCTTATGGGTGTTTACAACAGTTGTCAAACGAGATAAAAAAAATTCTGGATTCTTTTGACGAATAGCAAGTAAACAAATGGCAAATTTATTTAAAATAGAAATCTTTTGTAACAATGTACAAGTCTTCACTGTCACTTGTAATGTGTCCGTGCTGAATAAAAGTATTAATTTCAAAAAATAAAAAAGAATTTACTTACTGACTTTAAACTTTTGAATGGTGGTGTATGTAAATGCAGTTTTGTTGCATTCTTGGTTTTTAGACTGAGTTGATCTCCGATCCATTACATGAGCAGTTCATGAGAAGATTTTTGCCTTTAAGAAAAAATATGAGGCTTATGGTTATTATCATTATTTTAAACTAAAATCTAAAGCGGTTCAAAGTATATAATAATAGGCCAGTGGAAAAGCAATAGGAAACTTACTCTTGATTTGTAAATATTTGAATCTATGATCTGTTCACCACTTGTACACTAAATTATAACAACCCTGCTGTATCAAACCAAAAAAAAAGAAAATGTAAAAAAAAAAAAAAAAAATAGGAAAATCTTTTGGGAACTGTTATACTTTGCAGTAATTTAATGGGAGAGGTCCTACATATGTTGACATTAGAAAACAAAATAAAACTCTCAAAAGACCCAAAGCATTGCCTCCATAAATAATATTACTGTTGTACCCAATTTTAGATATATTGCAATTGAATCAAATTATATTAAACAAGTTTTGCTTTTTAAAGGGTTAGTTCACCCAAAAATTAAAATTCTGTCTTTAATTACTCACCCTCATGTCGTTCTAAACCTCCGTTTATCTTCAGAACACAAATTAAGATATTTTTGATGAATTCTGAGTAGGGGTGCTCCGATCAGGATTTTTGAGGCCGATCACAGAAAACAGTATCTGCCGATACGATCACCGATACCGATCTTTTTAAAGGCTTTTTTTTTATCATGTAGAATTATTTATAGTAATACTCCAATCAGGAATTTTATTGGAAATTTATTCAGGGCCTGAATTTCATTTTTGAAAATGGGGGGAATTCTCCTCTTATAGGTGACTCTTGTGAGAGGGGATTTTTTTTATTTGAGGGGTGGAGGGGAGCATTTCTTAGACATTTTTCAAAAATATATATTTATCTCACCTAAATGTTCAATCATGCAGCACATTTTTGTTTTTACACTCGTGCAATTGTTGCACAATAGCTTACACACAGCACAAAAAGTTGCTCAAGCATGTGGCAGAACATTTAAAATACTTTTCTTACGTTATCACATTCATATTTACCACAAACAATGCGCTGTTACTTTAATTCAGCACTTGCAGCGCAGCAAAAACAGACTCGGTGCGGAAACGATCTCTGCACTGCAGACTCCCCGCTCCTGGAACCCACTGCCGCACCGCAACCGTGTGCAGTGTGAACGCTTTAATCCGTTAACATAAGCGCAGAAAAAAATACACACCGCACTGCAAACGGAGTAATGTGAACCTGGCATTATGTGTGTGTGCTGCGAGTGTGCATGAGCGCACGGTCT
>NW_015548231.1:894005-906632 GCF_001515605.1 Sinocyclocheilus anshuiensis | reverse complement strand
AAAAATAAATTCAATTTATAAACTTTAGTGACGATGCAACACTGCCGCGATTGTGCAAGTGACAGTTCCTGTGTCAACTGTGCAGCGTGCAGCTCGCTTATAGTGCAGAAGCGATGTGATTTAAAGCAATTTGTGTATTTTGAGAGGGAAAGAGAGCACGCGTGTGGTGATTCACTCACGCTGTTTGTGAAATTATGTCCCACAGAAGGTTTTCAAATTACTTTGAGTTATTTAATGAAGAAATATGAGTTGCATCTCACCTTCAGAATAATAATTATTTTACCCGCGCCAGACTGAGACTGTGCTGCTGCATGTCATGCCAAACCTCTCACGGCAGGCGCGGTGCCGCTGCATGTCGTGCCAAACCTCTCACGGCAGGCACGGCATTAGCTTGAGATCGTTTTTTTGAGATCAGCCTTTTTAGAGACCGCCGATCAATCATCCCAAAGTGATTATCGGCCGATAGTGATCGGTAGCCGATCAATCGGAGCACCCCTAATTCTGAGAGCTCTCTGACCCTCCCATAGACAGCAATATAATTACCACGATCGAGGTCCAGAAACGTAGCAAGGAGGTCGGTAAAATAATCCATGTGACATCAGGGGTTCAAACTGTAATTTTACGAAGCTACGAGAATACTTTTTGTGCGCAAAGAAAAAGTATTCTCGTAGCTTCGTAAAATTACGGTTGAACCCCTAATGTCACATGGATTATTTTACCGATCTCCTTGCTACGTTTCTGGACGTTGATCATGGTAGTACCCTTGCCGTCTACGGGAGGGTCAGAGAGCTGTCAGAATGCATCAATCAACCGTAATTTTACGAAGCTACGAGAATACTTTTTCTTTGCGCACAAAAAGTATTCTCGTAGCTTCGTAAAATTACCGTTGAACCCCTGGTGTCACATGGATTATTTTACCGATCTCCTTGCTACGTTACTGGACCTCGATCGTGGTAATTATATTGCTGTCTATGGGAGGCTCAGAGAGCTCTCAGAATTCATCAAAAATATCTTAATTTGTGTTCCGAAGATAAACGGAGGTCTTACGGGTTTAAAAACGACATGAGGTGAGTAATTAATGACAGAATTTTCATTTTTGGGTGAACTAACCCTTTAAAGAAGTTTTGCTTTCTAACTATTAGTGCTAAAATCCACCTGCGGTTTTTCAGCTGTTTAAGTGGTTTTTATTTCAGTTATTAATGTATGCTAATATTTAGCTACGTGGAGGCAAGGCTTGAGTCCAGAGAGAGATGCCCTGCCCCTTCCTTTTTAAATTTTTACCTGCCCCAAATACCCCTCACCCCTGGCCTGTGCACGGGACTGTAGCGCTGCTCAGACTAACATGCGCCCCCTGCTGTTTGCATGCAGTCACTGCATCCAGCAGATCCTGGAGGCGGTGCTTCACTGCCATCAAATGGGCGTGGTGCACCGAGACCTGAAGGTAAGTGACGGTTGTGATGTCATCGCTGCCCTTCGAGTGTGTGAACTTGTGTATGCGCTCATAAAAGTTGGTATGTAGAAATCCGTGCCTACCGCTGTGTCGATTTGACTGACGTAATTGCTGATAGGCGCTTTTGGTCTCCCTGCGAAAACGGGGGGGAAAAAGATTGAGAACTACATGGGAGGTCAGTCCGATTTCACACAGTGACAGTGCATGGCGTACGTGCTTGTGTGTTGCTGTGTTTGGCCGCTGCTGGTGATAAATTCACTTTCGTGAATGTTCAGGTAAGACTGCGCTAATTGGACTGACTTGAAGAGCGACATTGATTTTAGTTTATCAATCAAGATAAATGTCTCTTTTGAACTTCAAAAGTGCTCCCACTAAAATGTCTGTAATAATAATATAAATAAAAATAGACCAAATTTAATTAACTATGAATATAACTCTTATCTAGATTGCTTTTATTGACCAGAGAGTCAGTGTAGACATCAGGGTCCCAGTCCCAGACCAGTTGTCATGTCCAGGTTTGAGTACACTACAATGGCATTTGACTGCTCCCTTCTGACCTTTGACCTTTTCTAAAATGCAGTGTGCTTCTGGGAAATGTTGTTCCTAGATGTAATTCAACTACTGTCAGTCTGTCACTTACGCTACAGTACCTGGCATGCTTTGCAGTCAGATTACATTGTGAACCGGCCAGAAATGAGCCTAGGATGCTTATCATAACTGCCAAAAATATCCCATGCCTTCTGTACGAACACATAGTTAGCGCTTTGCGGTTTGTCGGCGAAGAGAAGCCGCTTCGGAATGCATGCTGCATGTTTATCTGTTGATAGCAATCTTGTAAATTGCTCGTTTGTCTTGTTTGTTTGTCTCGTATGCATGTGTAAGTGGTTTGATTGTGACTTGTATATATGTAATGTCACTTTATAAATGCACATTTATCTGCAGGTTTACTTCAAAATGCACAGATCCTTTTGAAAATGGTGCACTTTGTATTGTGTGCTTTTATTGACATGTTGAGTCTGTAAAGAGCACGTGCGAAATTACATCCAGATGTATATCAATAAATCATGTGCTTCAATACGATTTAATTAGCATAGAAATATGAAACCAAAATATAAGTTGTCATTTAGCTGAAAACAGAAAGGTTTTGGTAATAATTACATTTGTGTAATTGGATAATTGAACTCTGTATGCTGTTCAAGCTCAAATTATAAATTAATCCAGTCGTAGTAGTTCTTTGGAACAAGTCACCTCTCAGAATTTCAAAATTATTTAGTCTGAAACCAAAAATGTATTAATAGTTTGTTTTTTTTTTTTTTGCTGTTTTATCCGAATATTGGATCATGAACGCTTGACATACCTCCCTAGTTCAGCTGCAACCATAGTTATTTACATGTATTAATGTCTAGATCTGCGATAGACTTCAGCAGATGATTTTCAAAGAATTTAGGTTAGAATTAATGTTAGAAAATCAAAACCAAAAATCAAGTGCCAAGTTCTCGTAGTAAAGCTCTTCAGCAACAAGCCGTCTCTCAATGTTTCAGCTGAACTACTTTTAAATATTTCTATTAGCATAATATTTCATCATGGTTTAGTGTGTCCATAATGCTGACATGCTTACCTGTTGTGGCTTATCTAAGTTTTGTGGATAAAATATGGTAATATGTGTCACTCTTTACAATCGTTACTCTTTTGAATCAATGATTTTGGCCTTCCGAAACGTTTTCATTTAAAACTGCAAATTCATTATTTTTTGATTTTTCAAATATGTACAGTTTGTGAAATTTTGGTGCATCGCTAGATTTAATCCATTTAGATTCAAGCTTCAGTTTCACTGTAGCAGTATCCAGAAAAAGAAACCAGGTAAATGCTAAAAACAGCATTGTTGCGGTCAGCTCCGTACTCTACTCTGACAGTACCAGCACTTTGGTTTCACGCTATCAGTGTCTGCCCACACTGGAGTGCCCTTCTGAATGGAAGCCTGGGGCATGCGCTCTTCCACAGCGGGAATCTGAGTGGGCATGACAGGAACGCCACTGCAGAAAAGAGCAACGATCTTGCGCACACACACACACACACACACACACACACACACACACAGACACAATAGCACACGACACGTCTATCAACACCCATGCTTTTTTGGATTTTACTGAGCTAACCAAGTAAACTAAACCAACTCAAGCCAATTTAAGCATTGCATCCAGCTGTGTTTGTCAGTGTATGCATATATATGTACTTTGATTCATAGCTGTGCCCATGCTGATGAGATTTTTTCTAGAAAGTGAAGTCATGGATTTCACTGCAGAGGTTATACGCTTATGAAAGAGTGTTGGAGAGAGATTTTGGCAGATCTTCTTTGCTAGATTTGTTCTCAGAGGGTGCTGTTCATCAAAATTCCTCCCACTACTGAGGTTTAAGGCTGGGATTAGCTGCTGGTGTTCCAGCCCTCAACAGTGCACATGTTTAACCTCTTTTTTTTGGAAGCACTCTGCATTAGCTATGCTATGTGCGTGCTGCTGAGGATGGAGACCAATCTAGGAAATTTTAATGAAGGGATGGTGGTGAGGTGATTGTGATAATGAGCATTATGGAACAGGGATAACAATGTAGAAAAGTAGTAAATACCCCCTGGCTCAAAATGAAACGTTTAGGAGCCAAATTTGCTCCATAGATATGTATACTGTAAATGCCTCGTTAGCGACTGTTTCGATAGGCCGCTGTATGTAAGACGTCCACCAAATTGGAATGGTCAAAGCTGCTCTGTGAGCGCTTGAGAGCAAGTTGACTCTGCATCTGCAACCATAGTTACTCACATGTATTAATATGTAGATGATTTTCATAGGACTTAGGTTATAATTATAAATGTTAGATAATTCTACATATATGCTAAAAAAAATATTGGTTGATGTTCTTTTAAATATTATTGATCATCAGAGAACCCTACGGTCAATTTGCTTTTAATTTCTAATGAAAGCAAAGACCTTATTATATATGAACGAATATACATATAAACTAGCTGCACAATTAATTGTTAAAAGATTGCAATCTCGATTCAAACACCCATGCGATCTTATTTCTAAATGACGATTCCTCTGTGTCTAGTCAAATAACGTTTGTTGATTACAATGTTGATTACATTTTCACCACTAGGTGGCGACTAGTGACTGTTCAAAAATGCATTAAGCCCGGGATACACTGCACGATTTTAGCAATCCTGTAAGATCATTACTTTATCACACGGTGCGACATGGATCGTTTAAACTTGGGTACGACAAGCATGTAGACTGTACGATGATGACACCTATTGAATCGTAGGCTGCGACGGCTGCGACACACGTTAGCGCAATCAGCATGCGCTAGTGGTAAACAAATACCGGTACATCAAGATGGATCGCGCTTTGGCAGTTGTGCTTTTCATGTGCGCTGAAACAAAGAAGAGGCGCCGGCGGAAGGGGGCAAAATGGACCCGCTCGGGAAAAGAGGACAACTTGGGATGCCAGTTTTGCACAGGGAGCTTGGCAGCTGTAGTTCCTCCCCTATCTCCTTCCATGCTATGTCCTTTTTGGTGCGGTCATGATAGCAGCTAGAGGACACATCGTACAAACATGCCCTCTGCTGCCACAACTCAACAAGAATTTGTTCTTTATGGGTATTCCACATACCAGTATACCTTCTACTTTTTTTTTGCCTCCATGACATTGAAATTGTAGCGCCGCTGGTCGCGTGGATCAATACGTCATTTCATGTTGCAGTTTCATTGGCTGTTGAGTAGACGCAGGTCGTTGCAGCAAACACACTGTGCGTTGATCATGCTGAATTTCTGACACTGTCAGAAAACTATCGTAGGCTATCTTTGGTCGCAAGACCGGGAAAACGCCCGTCTTTGAACCTCTCTCACTGTACGACATAGGACCACCGATTAAGAGCCACGATCACAGAAATCGCCACGATTGCTTCACGATGGCAATCTTTCGTCTGGGACAGCCAAAAATCGTGCAGTGTATCCCGGGCTTTAGTCATTGAATCATTCATTCAAGAGATTTGTTCAACACTGCTGATTCATTCAGTAATGGAGCAAGTAAAGTAGCCTATTTATGTGAGTCATTGAATTATTCATTCAATTTTTTTTTTAATAATTCATTCAAATTAATTAAACAGTTTTCAATAGAATGAGGCAATTAACATTTTGTCATGGCCTCTAGTAAATTACATGTTATTTTGCTTAGTTCAGAATCGTGGGAGAATCGTGATCTCTATTTAAAATAAAACAAATCATGATTCTCAATTTATCCAGAATCGTGCAGCTCTAATATAAACACTTCAAAGGTTGATTTTGTAATGTTTTAGAAAGTCTCTTCTGTTCAACAGTTATTTGTTAAAAAATACAGGATATAGTAATATTGTGAAATATTATTAAAATAATAATTTTCTATTTTAATATATTTTAAAGTGTAATTTATTCCTGTGTTGCATCAGTCTTTAGTGTGACATGATTCTTCAGAAATCTTTCTGATATTCTGATCTGACGGTCAAAAACTTTTCTTTGTGCTGGTTAATATTTTTGTGGAAACCAGGATACATTTTTTTAGAATTTCTTAAAGAATATAAAGTTTAAACGAAAGTGTTTATTTGAAATAGAAATATTTTGTAACATTATAATGTATAACGATAAATAATGTCTCTACTGTCACTTTTGATCAATTTAATCCATCCTAGCAGCATTAAAGTATTTTTATTATGATGATTTTTTAATAATCTTACCGACCCCAACTCTTAAACGGTAGTGTATATATTTTTGTCACAGTTTGAATCATTTTAGCTGCATTCTCCAACATGAATAAGAAAGTGAGGGAAGTGAATGTTAGATCCAGCAGACCCTGCAATGCAGGAAAAGCTGCTTGAGATTTCACTATCTGGTGCAGTGCTTAAGGTGTGTGTGACTGTGTGTATTTGGTTTGTTAGCCTGCTCTTATAGATCAGTGTTGCTAGCACTATGATTTATAAGATCGTGTCATTTGTGTGCTAGCGGAAGCATCGGGAGGCACTAGAGGGGATATCACATTATTAGCATCCCTCAGTGACAGAGAATAATGAGGCTAGAGCTAGATAATCTGGGTCAGTTGGGAGGAAAACACGCACATGCTCTTATTACCAGTGAAGACAAACATCATTTTTTCCCCTGCATTCTTCATTTAGAAACAATCTGCAGTCAGAAAGTTCTTCAACTAATATCACAGAATCAGATTTGGGAGGTTGATTATACACTGCGTTAAATGTGCGCTGGTTTGTACGTTAAGACCATGTGATAGCTATCTGACTGTCTATTTTTGTTGTGAAGTGTGTGTTAGCATGCACAGTGTAAGTGTGTGTGTTTGAGGCAGTAAAGTTGTGTGTTAAGGCAGGAGAAATGTCTTCATTCTCCCCTCAGCCAGAGAATCTGCTCTTGGCCAGTAAGTGCAAGAACGCCGCTGTGAAACTGGCCGACTTTGGACTGGCCATTGAGGTGCAGGGAGACCAGCAGGCATGGTTTGGTATGTAAACATTGCAAACCTGTAGGCTGATATAGAGAGATGCCCATGTGACTTGTCACAAACACTTTAGAACTTGATTGTACTGACTGCTGATGCTTTTATTGTCACATTTTACTGTGCATTTTACAGGATTTGCAGGGACACCAGGTTACCTGTCCCCCGAGGTGCTGAGGAAGGAAGCATATGGCAAACCCGTGGACATCTGGGCTTGCGGTAAATAAACTCAAATACAGTGACAAGCAAATGCTCATTCCGAAGAAATAGTTTTCTGTGCTGTCCATCAAAACTAAGCTGTCTTGCTGCCTTCTCCACTGTGCTGAAAAAAAGGTCTCCTAAAGCTGGACTCCTGCCTTGGTCAAACTGGTCTGGTTGTCTGGTTTTAGAGGGTTTTACATATGTATGTGCTTAATAAAATATCCTGCAATTGTCCATTTGGTATACTAAACTAGTATACTTAAAGTCTGCTAAATTGGAACAATTAGTTTTGTGCTTAATGCGCTTTAATTATGCAGAAATAGTGCTGAAATCCATCTAAAGATATACTTAAGGATATTTGATTGTGCTAAAGTGCAACTATTGCAAATATACTTCAGGTACAATTTACATACCTTGCATTTAAAGACTGATATTATTCAGAGATCATACAATGATTATTAATAGTCTCAAGTAATATGTCATTAAATGTTAATGGATTTGAAGTATGGTATGCTTAGTATGAAATAAACGTATTGTAAATAAATGATGGCATAGGGTGACTATACTGTATGCAACAGCCTCAAAAATGTTAATAACAACAGAATGATTCTGATTTTTTTCATTCTCTTTATTAAGGTGTGATTCTGTACATTCTGCTGGTTGGATATCCACCTTTCTGGGATGAGGATCAGCATAAACTTTACCAACAGATCAAAGCAGGAGCTTATGATGTGAGTTTAACATCTTTTCAGTTTTTTTGCTAAAATACTGTATTTCAAATAAAGGTTTTAAGTTTAAAGGTTTCTCATTACAAAAACTAGAGCCCGACTGATATATCGTTTTGCTGATTGTATCAGCCGATATGAGCCTGTCGCAGATATATCGGTATCGGCGAATATGCCGCCAATATGCCACCGATATGAAATTTTTTTTACAGAACATAAAATGCAAATAAAATGCTTGTAAATGGTGTAATTATGTAGTTTGTCCTGCAGAGCGCGTTCCATTGTTTGCTACTGGCGATCTGGATGAAACGCTTTAAAGTTTAGGTGTATGGAATACCATTGAAACTTTGAATGGTAACAGCGCGGCGGATCCGCACCAAATTCGGGAGATCCCTTCAGCTCGAGAAACCCTCTCGAACACCGAATCGAGTGTATGTCTCAACGCCCCCTTTCGAATGAGACCACCCCTGCATTGATAGCCCCCGGGGTCCGGGAGTTACGGGCAGTTAAATTCGCGGTCGGACACCGACCGATCTGGCGATCTCGGGTGGCTACCGATGCATGGAGGGTGGTGTTCGAGAGGGCTCCTCAAGCTGAAGGGATCCCCCGAATTTGGTGGAGATCCGCCGCCGCGTTCGCGAGATAGTGACACCACACTTCACATGATATTTCGCCATGATTCCAGTTCCAAGGGAACGTACACGGTACATTCAAAGGGCATTAAAGTGCGCGAGACATATTCTGTTTATGTATATACTGTATTCTATATATAGTACCAGTCAAAAGTTTGGACACACAAATGGGAAAGTGTCCAAACTTTTGATTGATACTGTACTTTGTATATACACAAAGAATATCGGCCGATATATCGATATCGACCTTTTTCTACTCCATAATATCGGTATCGTATCGGCCCCCAAAAAACCCATATCGGTCGGGCTCTAATAAAAACATTTATTGCTATCACGATTTTGGAATATCGCATTGAGAATTTCATTAGTTTAACTCAAGATGGCACAATGCATTTTTATCACTTAAAGACATTGTTTGTCTAATAGAGAAATTGAACAGATTTATTTTAAAAATCATCTTTCCAAAAGTTGCTTATTTCTTACAATGACTGATTTATTTGATAAATGCAGCATGAGTGTAATTTTTTATCATATTTTATATATGAAGTAATTTCAGTATTATTTTACATTGTTCAAAAATGTGTTTGAAATGGTTCAAAAATGTGAATTAATACTCACTTTTGCCCGATATGCGCCATTTTGGCTGAGCCAGAATTGACTCGTATAGCTGCATAGTACCAGTTCAGGACATTGAGGTGATTTTATTTTTCTAGGAGAGGCATGATTTTGAATCAAAAGTTACACAAACCGCAAATTCCAACAGGTGTTTTATTTGATGCATTGCAGTGCTTGTTGACAGAGTAAAGTTATAGTTGTAGAATCATAATTTTTTTTTTTTATTTATTTAATAGTTTCCATCTCCAGAATGGGACACAGTTACTCCTGAAGCCAAAAATCTCATCAATCAAATGCTAACCATAAACCCTGCCAAGAGAATCACTGCACAGGAAGCTCTCAAACACCCATGGGTCTGCGTACGTATTCACCGACCCGCACATGCAGACATATAAACACAAAAACAGCAAAACACGGGTCTAGATGTACAGTAAAAATCTTTTCCCTATTTGTTTCCATAGCAACGCTCTACTGTGGCTTCCATGATGCACAGACAAGAGACTGTGGAATGCCTGAAGAAGTTCAACGCCAGGAGGAAACTCAAGGTGCATTTCATGGTCACACACACACATGCTCACTCAATTCTAATTTTACACACGCAGAGGTTATGTTTCTTCTCTCTCCTCACAGGGGGCCATCCTCACCACCATGCTTGTGTCACGGAACTTCTCTGGTAAGTTACTCGGGTATGATGCAGATGGAAATGAACTTTAGAATGGTTTTGATTGACAGCTGAGTTGACAGGTGTGTGTGATTTCTGATTGGTCTGTGTATGTTCTTACGGCTCTCCAGGGAATCGTCTGTGTGTCTTTTACATCCCCACTCCATCTTGATGTGATGTCGTGTGTCAAAGATGTACTTGTTTTGTGTTCAAATAAAAGTAACTCATGGGCAAGATTGTCCATGCTATACAGGGTTTATATAATTATACACAGATTTTGTGGCCCTGACAATTATTTAGAGACTTAAGTTGTACTTGAAGTTGTATATTGTTATTGCATTAGATATCAAACCAAATGGCACCCAAAAACAAATGCTAGAGGGTCCCTTCAGTTTTCCACGTTTCTACTATTGCGGAATCAATAAAATGTAGCATTTTTGTGATGCCGCATAATAAGCCAATAAAAGCTAAATAAAGCAAAATAATCACAAAAAGCACAATACTATGTGAAATTATTGATGCGGTAGTGTAATAAACAAATATGCATGAATGAAAAAGTAAAGTTTAAAAAGAATTACATTTGATTATTCAATTTCTGTAGTATTTTGCACCTGTAAAAATGTTAAGTAGTCTCATTTGTATCTTTGTCTTATTGTTTGTAATTTGGTTCTTTGTTCTTATTTAAAAAATAACAACAATAATTTTCCTAAAGGTTTTGTGATAGAAGTGGATAAGAATATTTTTTTGTCATGTACATACACTGAACAAAATTATAAACGCAACACTTTTGTTTTTGCCCCAATTTTTCATGAGCTGAACTCAAAGATCTAAGATTTTTCTATGTACACAAAAGGCCTATTTCTCTCAAATATTGTTCACAAATCTGTCTAAATCTGTGTTAGTGATGTATATATATATATATATATATATATATATATATATAAAAATAAAAAAAACATTGCAAGAAATTACTGCCAAAAAATCAGTCATTTTAAATGCAAAAATCACAAAAAAGATGGAAATTTCATTTTTGGGTGAACTATTCTTAACATTTTATATTTTACTTTTGAATGGTTTAAATATCTTTAAATATTTTTTAACAAATTACCACTTCTAAATGCCACTTGTGTCAATATCTAATGTGATGCTCATACATTTTTAAGTGTGGTTTAAGTGTCCACATACTTTCTGGGACCACTCTCTATATACACAGTTGCAGTTTTCATGCTCGGACCTCACAGATATCATGCATAATACAAAATAACATGCATTCTCACTGCACATGTAATTTCACTCTCTCTCTGTCAATTCTCCTTTATTTAACTGCATCCTTAATGGGAATTCAAATGGTTATAGTAGCACTTTCTGTCTTTTGATCTCATCTGTGATGTCAGGGCTCTGCTTGTAACCTCTAGATGATGGTCCAGCAGAGAACGTTGATAAACGTGTGTGGTTTTGAATGTTAGGAGGGATGATTCCCTCTGGGTCAGAGTCTTGTCTTTGTTGTAATGAAAATATGGCCCTTCTTTGAGTGGGGATTGTTTTGTTACAAGCCACCTGTCTCAGAGAAATAAAAAGAAAATTGGTTTCACGTGTTCTTATAACTGACAGTTTCTTCTCCCATAGACTAATGAATGGTTCTCTTTCACTCTGCCCCGTTTCCTCTTCCCTCTCTCTCATTTTGTTTGTGATTATGTGTGTGTGTTTGTTAGTGGGTAGCAGGCAGACCACGGCTCCCGCCTCGGTCACTGCGGCTGCGGCTGCTGTAGCCGCGGCTGCAGGCACCACAGCAGGGCTGGTGGAACAAGGTAGTGCCGCCCTACAGGGCCCAATTCCTCTGCCCCTTTCTGTCTGTATGCTCCTCTCTGCATATTCCTCCCATTCCTTCTTTCGTTCCCATTTCTATTTTCTATTTACTTTGTTTTCCTTTGAAATTCTAGTTCTTTCTTTTACTTTCTGTCTTTTTCCCTTTTCACTTCCCATATAATTTCCTCCCATTTTCTTTTTTCATTTGCCCTTTTCTGTTTCCTTTTTCCATTTCCTATTTCCTTTGCCATTTTCCTCTTCCGTTCTTTTCATTTCCCTATTCCATTTCCTTTCCTTTTTGTTCTTTTCTTTTTCATTTAATTAATAAATTTTCCTTTCCATTCCTTTTCCCCTTTCATTTCCTATTAACCTTTTACTTCCCTGTTCATTTCCTTTTTCTTTCTTATTTCTTTGCATTTCCCCTTTCTTTCCATTTTCCCTGTCTCTCCCCTTCTATGTCCTTTGTCCTTTTCCTTTCCTCTTGCCTTTTCCTTTCCCTTTTCTCTTTCCTTTGCAAGTTCCCTTTTACTTCCCTATTCATTTTTTCTTTCCTTTTCCTTTGCTTTTCCCAGTTCTTTACATTTTCCCTGTCTCTCCCCTTCACAAGGGTACATGTCAGTTAATTCTCTATTTATTATTGTACAAACAGAGGCTCATATACATCCTTGAGAACTGGTATGAAGTGGTTTAATCGAGGAACAGACAGTTTTTTCCCATTAGGTATCAGAACAGAAAATATAGGTGACAAAAGTATGTTTATTAAGCAAATAACGGTTCAGTATTGCAATTAAGAGCTATGTAAGCATTAATATTTTACATTGGCCACTTAAAATCTTTTATGAATTAGCTCTCTCATGATTATAACTATAAAACTAGCCCTATGAAAAAGTGTAAGATAATAATCAGTCCCCTTGACTGATGAAGTTAATACGCATGCGCAGGCAAACGCTCAAGCTCGTCACACACGATCCGCCTACTCTTGCATAATTGACACCCTCTCATTAGCATGTTG
>NW_015548231.1:886506-893951 GCF_001515605.1 Sinocyclocheilus anshuiensis | reverse complement strand
ATGCACACATTTATTTATTTATTTGTGCATTTATTTATTTATTGTTTTTGCAGGTTTCGTCCTCCATACCCTTTTACGTCCTTTGTCCTTTCCTTTTCCTTTTCCCTTTCCTTTACAATTTCCCTATTACTTCCCTATTCATTTTTTCTTTCCTTTTCCTTTGTTTTTCCCTTTTCTTTCCATTTTCCCTGTCTCTCCCCTTTTACGTCCTTTATCCTTTTCCTTTCCTCTTCCCTTTTCCTTTCCCTTTCTTTTCCCTTTTCATTTTCCCTTTCCTTTACAATTTCCCTTTTACTTCCCTATTCATTTTTTCTTTCCTTTTCCTTTGCTTTTCCCCTTTCTTTCCATTTTCCCTGTCTCTCCCCTTTTACGTCCTTTGTCCTTTTCCTTTCCTCTTCCCTTTTCCTTTCCCTTTTCCCTTTCCTTTCTTTTCCCTTTCCTTTGCAATTTCCCTTTTACTTCCCTATTCATTTTTTCTTTCATTTTCCTTTGCTTTTTTTTCCCCTTTCTTTCCATTTTCCTTTCCTTTTCCTTTTCCTTACCCCTTTTCTTTTCCCATTTTCCTGTTCATTTCCTTTCTTATTTCCTGTTTGGTTTCCTTTTTTTCTTGTTTGTCTAATTTCATTTTTTCACCTTTTTTTCAGTTTCTTTCATCTCTTCTATGAAAGAAACATTTTTGTATTTCATCCTCTCCCATCATCCTCTCTGTCTCTCACTAGTCCATGATTGTCTCTGCATGGGGCTAAAGCATGCATGATGACTCACCCTCTACCTCTACCTGCTGTTTCTTCCGTTTCTTTCTTGTCCTCCACACTTTTGTGTCATTTTTCATCTAATTTCTCTTGCAGTTCATGTCTGATATCATATGTATCTGCTTATTGGTTCCCTCAGCTGTCTGTCGTCATCACTGTCATCACCACTTCATTCATCTTTTATTTATTTTACAGAGGATCTACACCAAGATCCCTACATGATGAATGTATTGTCCCTTCCCACTCTCTTTTTTTGAGTCCTGTTCTCTCCATCATTTTTTTTCTTTCATACAGTATGTGCCATAAATCACTGCCTCTTCCTTTTTTTTCTGGTTTATTCTTATCCTCCTCATCACTTTTCTTTGCCATTTTTATCTGACACCCATAAGCCATCTTCACTTTCATCCTCTGTATTCTTTCTTCCTTTACTCTGTCTTTAATATGGTCTGTGAAGTTGAAGTTCACCCCTCTTTCAGGGGGTGGAACAGTCTGCCTGCTGTTGTGCTGAATGCTGCATGGGAGGTTGGACTAATGCATGTTCACTAACTTGGGGGTGAGATGGGCTGAACGGATCTGGTGCACTTGTGCATGGTCAAAGCTTCTTGACAACTGTACTTCTTTTTATGTAGTCTTTTTTTCTTATTTAATGGACATGGACAGGATGTAGAATTCTGTAGAATTTCAATTAACAGTACTTAAAGATACTGGATCTACAGTATGAAGGGAAATGCACAGTATCTCTTTTTGTTCCATATTAGACTATAGTGAATCTACTGTTGCAGTACATTTGTTTTATTTTGCAGGGTTTAACCTAGAGCGCTACACTAAGTAAGCAATTTATCAAAGTTAATCTTGGGCCTACATGCCTGTAATAAAACATTGTAGTTTCAGTTTGATCAAGAACATTGTATTTGGAATCTTTCTACTTCAATGACTCTTTGTTTCTTGCATCTCCTCCAGAGCTGATACAAAGAAAACCAATCTTTGCTAATCTGTCACGAAACAAATCAATGCCAGAGCAAGCTGCTCAAACAATTTTTATTTTATTCAGAGTGTTTTATTTTGACCAGATAGTAAAAGAAAAGCAGAAGACGAAGTACAAGATTAGTTCTGATTTGTTGAACATTACAGTTTGTGTTGTTTCATAGTTTTAAAGGTTTAAAATTCTGTTTAATATTAATAATAATCATTGTCCATTGCTGTGGACACTAACATAGTAATCTTTATAGTTATCATCTTTGGTGTGAACAGGCCTTTATTCTGAAATGTGTGGTCCAAATTGTAGATTGACTGACTGTATTGTAAATATTTTTCAGCTTTTTAATTATATTTAATATCTTAATATTTATTTATTTGTTCTAAAATGGCTTAGAATGATGTTTTTCTGTCCGTGAAAGCATCATTTTGACCTGGCACTGGCATTTAAGCTTAAAGGTAAAATGTGATTATTTAGTATTTCTTGATTTATCTTAACAGCTGCTCTGGAGGAGAAGCTAGTGGCATTGTTTTGCCGGTTACCTTTTTTAGAGGGCAAAAAATTATTCAGGTTTAAATGTTTTTCAGCTTTTCCTTTTCCGTTTTTTTTTTTTTTTTACATAGAGTGCATCATGCTAGAAGGGTTGAGCTGGTACATTGAGCGTGTGCTGTGGCTCAATGTGAAGGCTGTGCTTCATATTTGATGCTCCCTCCACATGCCTGCAATCAAATATTTATGTAGTGCTGCCTCTCTCTGTTGTCCTTCTACTAACCCCAGCCTGAGCAACCAGACTACTGCACTATAGGCAGTTACACTACATATGGGACTGACATCTGGATCGTTCCAAATCCTCACGTTTGACTTTTATATAGTGCATATAAGAGAATATATTTCTCAAATATGATTTAGGTTATAAACAAGTATGTGGACACCCCTAAGTTTGGCTGTTTGCAGTGGAAGCTGTTATAACAGCAAAAGTGGATTCAACTCCCATAGTTTTGAAATCAAGGTTCAAAAGGTGTAAAAATAGATAAGGAGTTCACATGCTTTTTGTCTTGTAGTGAAAAGCTGCATTATCATTAGACAATAATGCTCAGTTTTGCTTGTGCAACTACTCCACATTGCACAAGATGCATTAAAATTGTCAAGATAATGTCAAGATATAAATATATTTGTATTTTGTATAAATATATTGCAATTATTAAGTTAACTTATTTAATGTAAATTATAATATTTTCATATGTAATGTGTTTTTAAAGCATTAGAGAACAATTGAGGACTAGGTTTTAGAGTAGTGAAACTGCTTATACAAAACAGCATGGCACAAACGTATTTGCCTGCTATTTTTTGCTAAACCTTGTTTGTGCTGACTCTCTGCAAAGTAGATCAACTCTGAGAAAAATGATGACTGTACTGAAAACAAGTTGACATACTTTTTTTTTTTTGTTCTTGAGCCCCATATACAGCTCCATCGATAGTCGTTTAGCATCAGCGTTCATAGAGACAGCACTCTGGTATTTTGACCTCTTCTCCATTGCTCTCTCTTTTTCTCTTCATTCTCTCTTGCTCTTGCTCTCTGTGTTAATGGCAAGGTAAGGAGCTCCACTCACTCTAGAGTATTAGATGTTACTTCACAACTCCTCTTTCTCACTGATCTCTTTGGGCCACCAGTTCTAGAAGGATCTGTATCAAATACCAACCTTGAGTGACCCTGTTTTTCAGTTTATGACCAGAAGTACAGCACATGTATTAGGCTTAATTTCTTTGTGCAACCTCTTGCTATGTGTGTTTTTGTTTTTAATGCATAATGCCGGCTCATGCCATCTTACTGGTGACGGAGCTGAATCTGTGGGATCATTTTACAGAATGTTCTAAATGACAGGGTTTTTGCTGAACTTATTGTATTAAACGAACAGTACCTAGATAAGTAGAAACTAGGGATGTTCATTTTAACCGGTTAACCGTTAACCGACCGTATAGAATTTTGACCGATTAATACAATCAGTTAAATGGTTTAAAAAGTCATTTATTTATTTTTTATCAGTAACTTCAAAATATTTAAAAAGATTTGCTGCATGGTTAAAATACGCTACGTGTATAAAAACAAATTGTGTTTTTTACAGAAAAAAAACAAGTCCCGTATAAGTCGCATTTTATTATTTCATTCAGAAATAGTCCTAATGCCGACGCGAAATGTTTACAAACATTATAATAAACACTGTAAACATAGCTAGGCTATTTTAGTTCCCCTCACTCCACAATAACGCCTTTCAATTAACAGTATTTAGAAAAGAACAAGAATTAAAAATATAAGAAATTCTAATTTAAAATAATCTTGTCGGTTAACGGTTAATAATCGATTAACGAGCGTCGGTTAGGAAAAATAACCGAAATGAACATCCCTAGTAGAAACTGGTTAAGATATCCTTCAAGGTGTACAAGTGGGATGGGCACAAGTACCCGAGTACTCGGAATTTTAAGTAATGAAAACATTTGTGATTTGAAAAACATCATAACGCTAGGTTATAGGCCTATATATATAATGATAAATAGGCCTATACCTTTCCTATATGAGAAACATATTTTTACTTAAATTATAAAATAAGAAAATGTAAGAAAAACAAGAAGCCTAGCATGCAGAGGTTCGGTTCATTTTTGTGCTGCGCGAAAGGAAACAGACGGCAGAAAGCGTCATCCTATTTTTCTTTAGGCTTATTTTACAAAAGCACAAAGATTTGTTTTTATTGTTAATGTACACAGGTTTGCCTTTATTTTTTACAATTCCGATTATCTTTATGACTAAAAGAAGTAGTTGTTTCCACTGTTAGATGGAAAAAACTCAAGTGATTGTGCCGGCGCCACATGGCGATCTTGAAAATGCAGCCTGTTCATTATCATAATAAAATACAGTCAGTCAAACATATGGGATAAAAACAGACTGCTCAGTTTAAATATGTAGTAAAATCTGTGCCGTTAAGTGTTATCACCGTACCGCCGTGATGTTATGAAAAACATAACATCACATTTATTATATAATAAATAAATAATTATATAAATTATTATATCATTTATTATTATATAATTATCAATCCTAATATTTCTTGGATTGAAAAGTTCCTCGGTCAGCTACACTGTCTGGAAACTGTTTGGCTAAACCTGAAAACAAGCATTTGTGAAATCAATAAGTAGTAAAAAACAAAAATGTACACCGAGTAATGAGATATCTGTGGCAACATTGTTTCTGTGATAAGGAAGCAGATAAATATGTATAGCTTAGTGGATTTTTCTACCACAATTTTTCCTGTAAGACAAAAACAATTTATTGTATTTTATTTGTTTATTTATTTATAGATTTTTGAATTGTTCAATCTTAGAGGCCATGAGTAACACTTTATAATAAATCTTAATGTTTAAAAATCATATAGGTCATTAGCTCTCGGACAATCAAATAGCTAGATATCGCGAAACATTGAAATATATATTTAATTTCATACGCACTACCCTTCAAAAGTGGGGTTGGTTAAATTTTTTTCATGGTTTTTAAAGAAGGCTCTTAAGGCTCACCAATGCTGTATTTATTTGATGCATTTATTGACAATACAGTAAAAACAGTAATATTATGAAATGTTAAATAATCATGTAATATTGTTTAAAATGTAATTTATTTCTTGGGTGAGAGCTACATTTTCAGCAGCCATTACTTCAGTCTTTAGTGTCAGATGATGTTTCAGAAATTATTCTAATATGCTAATTTGGTGCTCAAGTAACATTTCTTTTTGCTGTTTTCACTGCTGAAAACAGTTGTGCTGCTTAATATTTTTGTGGAAGTTATACATAAAAGTGATCATTTTTTCAGGATTCTTTAATAAATAGAAAGTTCAAAAGAACAGCGTTTAAAAAAAATTTTACTAACTCCCAACGTTTTGAATAGTAGTGTATATTCATATCTACATTGACTGCTGAGCTAATAAGAATTATATAATGTATTGTTAATGACTCATCAATGCTGTATCATGTGTATAAGTAGGCCAACACAGAATCTGTCCTTGCAGCACGTTCTGGATATTATTGCATAATTTGAATTGAATCTCCTGCCTCTTTTGAGCTTACTTGATCATTAGATTATTTACCGGTAAGAGCCTAGAGCTCTCAACCATCTTTAACATATTTAC
This sequence comes from Sinocyclocheilus anshuiensis, assembly GCF_001515605.1. Classification (NCBI taxonomy): domain Eukaryota; kingdom Metazoa; phylum Chordata; class Actinopteri; order Cypriniformes; family Cyprinidae; genus Sinocyclocheilus; species Sinocyclocheilus anshuiensis. The sequence continues at coordinate 888,051 of NW_015548231.1, read as the reverse complement.
TACATTGAAATCCATTCCATACAATTCTTCCCCAAACTGAGTGCAGAATCCTGTTTGGGCCTAGTTATGGTTTACCAGATAGATTATAGGTATGATTAATATCTGCAGTGTTATGTTTCATTTTAGGAAATATAGCCTTGGGTAAACTCAACTGCCTGTCCGGTGGGTTAGTTGACGTTTTGTATTACGGTGTTGCTGATTTAACGTCTCTCTCTTATTTCCTCCCATTGTAGCAGCCAAGAGCTTGTTGAACAAAAAAGCAGACGTTAAGGTAAGAAGATCTGTTGAACTTCTGACCTCTGTGACCCAGACATGACCATACGGCTTCTTAGTACCTTCTCTCTTTTCACTACTTTGTCTCTCTGCCCTGGCTAATCTGTCAGTGTCTCTTCTTTATTGCATGATTGTGTTGTTTTTATACATAAATGTAGTTCGTTCATATTGTGTTTGATGTGTGGTTATGAGTGTGTGTGTTTTAGGACATGAAAAAACGTGATCACTGACAGTCAAGTCAGCTTTATTTATATAGCACTTTATACAATACAGATTGTGTCAAAGCTGCTTTACAGTATTAAACAGGAAAATAGTGCGTTGATATTGCAAGAGGACGATAGTAAACACGTAATTTTCCAGTTAAAGTCACTTCATCATTGATTCAGTGATGTCTTCATCCAGCTCAGCTCTGTTGGAAGTCGACGAGTGGCGCGGAGTGACAAAATACTATGGAACTCATTATAATCAGTGATGCTGTCTACACCATAGATATATATACATATCTATGGTCTACACTGGATGCGGCGCGACACGACAAATCCCCAACAGAAAACTGCTGCTGCGTTCTATTTATGACGTCTTGACACACATTTCAAATGATTTTCAACGGTCGCTTTGTCGCGTCCAGTGTACTAGACAGACTTTAGCTGTTGCGGCGCAGACACGGTGTTACTCACCTATCGAGAAGAAACAAAGCAACCTCGGTGTCCGATCGCTGTGTTTTTTATCTGCCATCTCTATCTTTCTGTCGCTCGGCTCGCTAATGTGAGCACTGAGCGCTCTCTCCTACACATCATGAGTAGACACTACCCTTACTGTTGATTGGCTACAAGTTTGTTTTGCTACTCGGCCCGAATCAGTTTTCTAAAGCGTTTTTGAAAAATCGCTTACCCCACCTTTAAACTATATTTCAGTACCGTTTCAATTAAGTCTAGTCAAACTCTCCTCAAAACTGATTTCACCTTACTGACATGATTCAAAAAATGACAAACGATCAGGGTAGTTCATCATTTACTCAATATACATGTAATTCCGATGTTATTGTTACATTAAACCCTAAATGAGTTGAAGTGAGCTTAGCACAATATGTTTAAACTGCACTTTTTCATACAAGGAAAGCAGATGCTTGTATACTGTATTGTCATTCTTCCAAAATCAAATGTCTGTCTGTTTTTCCACACAAAGTGATTGTATGTCTTTAGAAGACCTGTAATATGTGACCCTGGACCACAAAAGCAGTCATAAGGGTCAATTTTTCGAAATTGAGATTTA